>NW_007259232.1:138180-138980 GCF_000164805.1 Carlito syrichta
AAAAAAAAAAAAAAAATCACTGCAAGCTGGCAGTATCAAGAGGAGAGTTGTGAACCCCAAACAAAGGGTGGGGTGATGATGGTCAAGATCATTTTAAGCAAGGTGCTAAAACCTGGTCCATGCGATGGAATCCACAAGCGTCAGGACAGGCTAAGGTCAGACAGTCAGTTCATAAACATCTGGGCTGAACAGCACAAAAGGAGCAAACATAAGAATCAGAGTCCCAAAAAATAACAGCTGCTGGAGAGGGTGTGGCGAAAAGGGAACACTTCTACACTGGGAGTAAAAGTGGGAGTGTAAACTAGTACAACCTCTGTGGAAAGCAGTGTGGTGATTCCTAAAAGCTCTAAATATCAACCTCCCATATGACCCCACAATCCCCCTACTGGAAATATATCCTGAAGAACTCAAATCACTCTATAAAAAAGATACCTGCACACATATGTTTATCGCAGCATTGTTCACAATAGCAAGAACCTGGAAGTAACCATGCTGCCCATCAAAAAAGGACTGAATTAAAACAATGTGGTACATATACACGATGGAATACGACACAGCCATAAAAAAGAACAAAATCATGAATTTCGCAGCAACCTGGATGGAACTAGAGTTTATAATACTGAGTGACCTCTCACAGAAACAAAGATCCGAGTATCACATGTTCTCACTCATATAATGGACCTTGAACATCCAGTGTAACACTATAAGAAAAATGACTGACAGTAGTGGGAAACTATGCGGGGGAGGGAGATGGGATTAACGGTAGCAAATATCTGTCTGGGGATGGGGAAACACCTCTT
>NW_007259232.1:139000-139332 GCF_000164805.1 Carlito syrichta
CTGAATGAAACGTATTTGTATACCTAACCCTTAACTGTACCCCACAATATCATAATAAAAAATATTGATTAAAAAAAAAAAAAGAATCAGAGTCCATGAGCAAATCCTGACAAAGAAGGCAGTAGGGATGGATAAGGAGGCCTTTACTCATGACTGCCCTCTCTGCCTAAAGTATCCCACCTCCACAACCACGAATCTGCTGTGCTTACTCCTGCTCATCCTTTAAGACTAGTCTAGGCATCACTTCTACCAGAAAGTTCATCTTCATCTTCACTACCTCTTCCAGACAGCATTTGGTGCCCTTCTTTTTTTTTTTTTTTTTTTTGAGTTGG
>NW_007259232.1:139352-154487 GCF_000164805.1 Carlito syrichta
ATCTGAGTAGCTGGAATGACAGGCATGCACTACCACGCCTGGCTGATTTTTTGATTTATTGTAGAGATGAGGTCTCGCTGCCCAGGCAGGTCTCGAACCCACGGGCTCAGGCAATCCACTCACCTCAGCCTCCCAAAGGCGCGGGATGACAGGCTGAGCCACCGAGCCCTTGGTGCCCTTCTTACTGTAATACTTGGTGCTTTTTTTTATACCACTACACTCCACATATCGGTGAATAATTATTTATTTGTGTGTCTATCTTCCCCACCATACCATGAGTTACTTAAGGGTATGGAGTTTTGTCTTACTTGTCACAGGGCCTGTTACATTTAGCACAAACACGTTAGTAGAGTAAATGAATGAATGAGCAAATGAATGAATGAAGAGAACGAGTACATTCTTTAGAAGCCTGGGTGCTCTACTCTTACAAGAACTCCTTCATTGAACTTACACGGGGACTTCGCAAATGAAAACATGCAGTAAATATCCCTCCCTCCTTTAGGTCAAGGGCAGAGAGGCTGCAGTGTCAGTTATATCTCTCTCCCTCGACTTGAGAGACAGGCCGTCCACCGTTTGCAAGCTTCCCTTGCCAGTGGTGCTTGGGGGATTTGGCGATAGGGCTCTTAACGAGATCAAGCTGAATCACACAGTTTCATCCTGTCAAAACGCATTGGAAATCTTTCTGGGGTGATTTATCATGGAAATTCACGTGGCAGGGAAGGGGAAGGGGGATTAGAGACAGCAGAGAAAGCCACTCTCAGCCGGCGATGCTGGGCTGGCAAGATGCCCACGGCGGCCACAGCAGCTGGTGGACAAGACTGCATCGACACGGGATGGATGGGCTCCTGTGAGGAGACTGCTCCTGAAGATAAACCATCCTATTCAAAACAGGTCCACTCCAAGAAGTTAACACAGGACAGCCACAGCCTGTAAATCCTCACCAACCGATATGGTAGGGTGAGGGGGATCAGATTAATTTGCAGCTGCCGGCAACACCTGACAGATCAGCTAAAATATGGAGTCGCTTAGATTTGCTCCCGAAAGTCCGTAGCAGCACCATCACTAATTTAAAACCAGGCCGTCCACAGCTAACTAAAGTCACTTGCTAGAAAGAGACTTAGTAGAACAAATGAATAACCAGAAATGTGAGAATATCTCCTGGATCCTCAGCATATCTGTCAATATTTTGATTCCTCTCACTCTCATTTCTCTTCCAAGGAAAGCAGGGGCTTATCTCAGGATAATCCTATTTTTGTGTTCATGACTTTGTTTTGTTTTGATGGTGGCGTTTGTGCCAGGAGAGCACGCTGGCACTTCTTGTTAAAAACAGCCTTAACAAATGTGGGCTCAAGCAGAAAGTCGCTGCCATTTGTCAATGCTGCTTTGAGAAGAGGTGCCAGCTTGCACCACGGGGCCCTGGAGGGCAGAGACTCTGTCGTTCCAGGGCTGAGAACCTGCTCTTTGCCAAGCAAGATGCTGAAAACAAAGAGTGCAAACATGGGATGCAAACCGGACCGTCTTCCTGGACCCCTTGAACCTACCAAGGGAGATAAACAAGAGACAGAGATAGAAGGTTAGCTAAAATAAAAGACCACAGCGATAGAGTGTGATGCTTGGAAAGAGGTGAGCCCAGGTGTGTCCTGAGCCAGAGAGACCCTGGCCTGGGAAATGATACCTTCCTCAGAAACCCCGTAGCATGCATCCATTGTTGCTATTTAACATTTCAGACCCTGCAGGTTTTTTCTTTTCTATTTCTTGTTTTGTTTCGACATTATCTTTACCAATATGTGAGATCCTGTGTATGGCAAATGTGTGGGGAGTTTGAAAATTCACTGGCAATGGGGGAAAGACACCAGCATCCAGCAGGAAGATGAAAGGGCAGAGGGTCTTGGTTTATCAAGGTAAGAGTAACAGAGCCTATTTTTAAAGTTTATATCTACTTTTTTTTTCAGTCAGGGTCTTGCTCTGTTATCCAGGTTGAAGGGCGGTGGCATGATCACGGCTCACCACAACTTAGACTGCATGGGCTCAAGGGATCCTTCAGCCTCAGCCTCCCAAGTAGCTGGAACTACAGGTGCATGTCACCACGCCGGCTAATTTTTTAATTTTTTTATAAAAATGACATCTCATTATGTTGCCCAGGCTGGTCTCAAACTTCTAGCCTCAAGCAGTCCTCCTGCCTCAGCCTCCCAAAGTGCTGGGGTTACAGGCGTGAGCCACCACACCCAGCTTAAAGTTTATTTTTAATTAATAATATTTTTTAAGACAAAGAAAGTGAATGTAGCAACCCAAAAAGTCCTGTAGGCCTTGAGGTTTAGCAGTTGTCCTGCTGGGTTTTAGACTAAGCAAAGCAAAACATACAAAGAATCATCAAAAAAGATTGAAACAAAAAAGCTCCTCATTGGTGAACAATATTGTATTAGTTTCTTCGAGCTGCGGTGACAGTCTCACAAACTGGTTGGCTTAAAACCACAGACATTCATTTTCGTACAGTGCTGGAGATGAGAAGTCAGAAATCAAGGTGTCAGCAGGGTCGGTTGCTATTTTGGAGGCTCTGAGGGATAATCTGTTCCATGCCTGTCACTCGGTTTCTGGTAGTTACCAGCAACCCTTGGTGTTCCTTGGCTTGAGGCTGCATCACTCCAATCTCTGCCTCCAGCTTTGCATGGCCTGTCTCCCGTGCGTCTGTGTTTCCGGGTTCAGTTTTCCCTCATTTATAAGGTCACCAATCACTGGATTAAGGTTCACCCTAGTCCAGTGTGACCTCACATTATCTGATTACAGCTTAAAACACCCTTTTTTTCCCCAACTAAGGCCACATTCACAGGAATTGAGGGGTCACCCACTACCCCTGCTCAGTTTTCAACTCAGCCATTAACCATTTACCAAAGATTAGCTACTCATCTCCCAAAACTGAACCCAGGGACATGTGGCAAAGGCCAAAGATGGAAACGCCAGGTCCCTCCTGTATCTGATTTGTTTTATCCTGAATACGACAGAATGCCCAGGACAGTGAGGGAGGGGCCGATGTATCTGGCAGGAAACAAAGAGAAAAAGGTTCTTTTCTGACCTTTCAGCTGGGCGGTACAAGCACTAACCACTGCACACTCTGAAATGGATGTGTATGTACGTATTCAAGTGTGTTGTGCTTGCACTTCATAAATCTGGACTGACTCTGTTGTGGTTTTGCCATTTATGCTCCCATTTTTCTTTTCTCTGTAGGCTTGGCATTCTAGAATACTGCACATTCCGAACAAAAAGTCCTTTTCTTATTCAGCACCACACTTTGATATACAAAAGGTGAATGGAATGCTAAAAGTAATAGATAATTTGCCCGTAACAAATAGCAGAGGAGTAATAAAGCAATGATGTCTTATAAAGGCAAGACTAATTTCAGTGAGAACCAAACATAGCAAGGATCCAATTTTAAGCTTTCATAACAGAAAATGTCACGAACACATCTGGGTGTTTTTTGCTTTTTTTTTTCCTTCCTTGTACTTAATGGTAGCTTGAAATAATGACAGTTGGGGAAGCTGTTACGTTTTTACTAAAGTTGTCCCAAAGTTTGATTTATAATCAGTCATTTTCCATTTGGCAGTGGCTTATGAGAAAGCAGCATTAGTGAGAAGTCTGGCAGATTGTGCCCTTGAGGTTAAGATATTAAACAAAAATGAAAACTAATCTATCTTCAGACGGAAGTGTGGTACTTAAAGTTGAGTGCTGGAGAGACAATCTCATAAAATGTTTCTCTTTAAAATGATTTTATTAGAGTAATTAAAAATGTGGAAAATGATACTATCTTTCTAAAGTTCTATAAGAGCTCTGTTCTGATCTCTCTTGCTCTCTGGGGCTAGATGAATCTATATATAGCCATCCCTGGTATAGGCTTCAGTCATTAGCTCTAAATATAGATCTCTAGATAGAATATGCACTGTGAACATAGCTCACACTGTATTCACAAGGGGATTGCTTCTTAAAACCTTGAAACTCTATGCTTTTTTAAAATAGTTCACAGAGATGGCCTTGGCAAGAAGTGAGAAGTCAGACATAACCTCTGGGTCCCACAGCCATGCATTACCTACTTACCTATTCAACAACTCTTTACTGAATATCTGTTACACACAGACCCCGTTGCTGTGAGCTTCATAACAACACAAAAGAAAAGGTCTGTGTCCTCCAAGATCTTATAATAAGGGGAGAAACATACAATTCTACTTTCGGCAGAATGGTAGATTATACCTCACCTATGTAATAAAAAGAGCTCTCCTGCTGCAGTATAAACAGCTAGCTACTATATAAGCAACAAAAGCAGTCTTGGAAACAAAGGTTAATGTCTAAGAAAGTGACAGAATTGTTATAGAGGAGGGAAAAAAAAGAATATAGGATTTGAAATATGAGATGAGACCCGAAAAATAGAATTTGTTAATTAAAATGTGTGCATTTTCTTATATGTTCAAACTTCAGTCACCTTCAAAGAGCTCTCCATTTGACGCAATACACCTATCAAGACTCCACTACTCAGCTTTTGAACTCATCAATTTGGATGCCTTTTAGTGCTTCTGCTGTTTTTTCTTTTTTTTGTTTCACCTCTTCCACATTGGCAAAACATTTCCCTCTGAGGACTTTTTTCATCAAGTGAAATTAAAAAAAAGTTACTCAGGGTGAGATCGGATGAACAGGAAGGGTGAGGCATGGGGATCATGCCGTTTGGACAAAAACTGCTGAACACTCAGTGTGGTGTGGACAGGTGCACTTGTAAATCACCCACCATGAAATGAACAAACACATTGAAAGAACCTCCAAAAACAATGTACTGAAGCTGAACACAGTCTCTCACAACAACACCAACTAGTACACTGATGCTGACGGGTTCCTAAGAACACTTACCTAGCAGGGGAAGACTTTACTACACGGAACCCACCCTCCAAAAAGTAATTTCGGATTTTGGGGGGCTCCCTGTCACAGACTGTGACTCCTGAGACCAGGAGCCTAGAGTTTTGATGCTATGAAAGAAGCAACAAGAAACGAGTCCTTTGCAGGAATTTTGCAACTGGAGTTTGTGGTCTCAAGATACTTATGAGCAAGGAATCTATGAACTTGGATGAGGAAAAAAATTACATCTTTATTTTTATATACCTCTAATTAAAATTTCCTTTAATTACAAAATGTAAGCAACAAAGCACAGTCGTTTGAACAATAACTGTCTTAGCCTCCAAAAAAATCATAGATATTACATATCACATTAGAGTGTCGCAGACTATCCAGAAGTGGTGTTTCTGTTCATTATTACTACTTTGCAATTCTGATTGTTGTTAGACAAATAACTGGGTCTTATTGAATGTGTGAATAAGGAAGTAATTATATCAATATATACATTTGTTTCTTAGCATTTTGATAACTATACCTCAATATAATTTTAATCATTTTTAATCTTATGTGTTTTATGCACTCAAAATTATTCCAAGAAGAGTGCCAAAGAAATCCAGACTTCAATGTCAATGAGAGAATGAACTGAAAAAACAATTGCCTTCTAGTAAGGTGAACTTATAAGGAAATCTCTGCTATGATTGTGGTAGGAAAAAATAAAATGAAACTACCACTGATGACAGACACCTCTTAGGAATTTATAAATCACAATCCTAGGTCTATTCACTTATGGGTATGGTCAGAGAACCCCCCACATCCAGAAAGTAAACCAAAGTGTGTCCTGGTTAGTAACACTCTCAGATGCATGACAGGAACAAACGACATTTCTTTCTGGGGGAAAGCATCCAAAATTAGGCCCATAAGTCTCACAGACTATGTTTAAGAAACAATGAGCTCAAAATAAAAATTGTTAACCAAATGAAGGAGTAATACACCATGAGCAGGAGTCAGAAAAGGAAGGAAAAATAAAACTTTTAGCACTGCTCCCCTAAGGACTTCAGATACTGGCATTATCTGATTCAGAATATAAAATAGCTCTATACAGATGTTTATAGAAATAAAATATGAGGCCAGACACAGTGAATCATACCTGTAATCCCAGCACTTTGGGAGGCCAAGGTGGGAGGATTGCTTGAGCCCAGGAGTTCAAGATCAGCCCAGGCAATATAGTAAGACTTCATCTCTACAAAAAAAAATTTTTTTTAATAAAAAAATTAGCTGGATGTGGTGGTGCATGCCTGTAGTCCCACCTGCTTGGAAGGCTGAGGTGGAAGAATTACCTGAGCCTAGGTCAATTCTGCAGTGAGCCATAATTATGCCACTGTACTCTGGGTCAGGTGACAGAGTGAGACCATGACTCAAAAAATAAAGAAAAAGAAAGAAAAGGAAAGGAAAGAAAATATGGAATAAAATAAGAAACCACCAAGAATGAACAACTTGTAAGTAGAGCAAAATAGGACTTTTAGAAATAAGAACTATAACTATTGAAGTTTAAAACTTTATAACTGGGATACAGATTAAAGTCTAAAATTAGATTTGAATCTAATTAGACCCATATGAAAAGATGATTATTACACTCGAAAATAGACTAAAAGAATGTATCCATAATTAAGGACAAATGAACGTAAATGAAAACAAATTTTTTTAAATTAAATTTTTTAAAAAGCAGGAAAAGAACATAAGACATAGAGAACAAAATAAGAGAGCCTAGCATAGATTTTACTGATATACCAGAAATGAGCTAATAGAGAGAATGGAGATATAATATTTGAAGAGAGAATGACTGAGGAATTTTGGGATTTGTTAAATAAACTAATTTTCAGGTTCAGGAATCCCGATTATTCCAAACAGAATAATAAAGATAGAAATATAAAAAAAAAATTGCCAAACATGGAAGACTAGAAGAACTTAAACACAATAAAACCAAAGCTGAGATCATTTTAAAAGGAATGAAAGACTGATGTCAAACTCCCCAAGGATCAACTTGTTGAGTGAAAATAACGAGACCCCTACAATTACATACCCAGCAAGATTATCTTTCAAGAACAAGGGTAAAATAAATACTTTTAAAATAAATATAAACTGTGATAGCTTACCACTAGCAGACTCAAAACCTTACCTTCTAAGTAATAAACTTCAAGAAGAAAGAGAATGTTTCAAAAAGTTAGATTTGAAACACAATAATGAATGGCAAGTAAAGAAATGAGTAAAGATTTTGGTAAATCTGAAAAACCAACTCTATAAAATAGTAATAATGTTTAATGTGAGATTTTATTTTAAAAATAGGAAAGAAATCATGAATAACAACACTATGTAAGCCCAGGAAGATGATCAGAGACAAAGAATTATAAAACCTCTGTATTATTCAAGAAGTTCAGACTCTGATTAATTTTAGATTTTAATCTATAAGGAAAAACCTTAAAAGGGGGATAAATCATATGTATATTCCTAACAAGTATAGAGAAGGGAAAGGTGAACAAACAAAAAGATAAGAAATGAAAACTTCAGAAGCATAGAACACCAGGTACAAATAGAATGCACAACATACAGTAGCAAAAACAAATTCAGATAGATCAGTGATCATAATAAATGCAAATTTAAATCATTAGTTAAAAGACTGAGATTGCCAGATAGGTTTTGTTTTTAAATAAGATTGATGTTTTATCTAAGATCTAGAACACATAAACATAGAAAAACTAAAAATCATAAAGACATAAAAAGGTACACTGGCACATACTAATGAAAAGAAAACTCATAATAGCAGAAAATTAAACTTTGAGACATAAAGCATATATAAAAAGGATCACTGCTTAATAACAAAAATTCTCAATAATTAAGGATCTTATACACCTAATAAAATAATCTCCAAAGATATAAAATAAGAATTGACAGAATATCAAGAAAGATATCAACCTATTATCAATAGAATATTTTAAAATCCCTCTCTCAATTTTTTTGCTCAAATAGACAAAAATTGAAGTTTGATTTGACAGATATAGGTCATGCATTCCAAAACAAGAAATACATATTATTCTCAAAATCCATAGAACATTTATAAAAATTGCCTCAGCAGGTCGAGGCTGCAGTGGCTGGGATCACTGCAGTGGCCGGGATCACAGAGTGAGACTCCAACTCAAAACTGTCTCAATATTAAGCCATAAAATAAGAATCAATAAGTTTCAAGTTATCAGTATTACACAGTGTCTTCACGCATCACAATTAAGTTAGAAGTCAATAACAAAATAATTTAAGCCCCTATGATTGGAAATTAAAATATTTCTAAATAATGTGTGAATCAAAGAAGAAATAGTTATAAGAATTAAAATGTACTTAGAATTAAATAATAATAATATATACTGAAATTTCTGGAAAGCAAAAAGTAATCATTTGAGGACATTTATAAATTTGCTTATAGGAGAAAAGAAAGGCTAAAAACGTTAAGTTGATTGTCTAACTTAGAAAAAAATTAAAAGAGTACAATTTTTCCACATGAGATATTCTAGTATCTAATATGTAAATCCCCTGGTTATTTCTGAAGTATCTCATTGAAGTGTCATAGAAACATGACTTCTTCAAAAAACTGTATTTCTGATAAATATCCATGTCTTCAAAGAAAGAGAGAGAGGAAAAGCCCAAAGAAAGTAAAGAGAAAGAAAGAATAAAGGCAAGAACAGAAATAAACAATATAAGAAACAAAACTATAATATAGAATTACAACAAATTCAAAAGTTATTTCTCTGAGAATACTAATAAAATGGTTAGACTCTGGTTAGACTAATCAAGTAAAAGAGTAAAAACGCAAATATACAATCTCAAAAATGAAAATAAGATCATCTTACAGATATAGTAGAAATTTGAAAAGATAATAACTTCAGTCAATAAACTTTAAAACATATAAAATTGACAAATTGCCAGGGAAAAATACAATTTCCTATAGATGACTCATAAATAAATAGAAAGTCTGAAGTTCTAAAATCATTAAAGAAATTGAATTAGTAGTTAAAGATCTTCCCACAAAGAAAGAAAAGCATGGATAATTTCAATTTTAAAAAACTTTTCTAGGAAATAAAAACAAGAACTACTCCCCAGTACATATACCAGAATATATAATTTTGATATCAAAATCAGACAAAGAAAGTACTTGCAAGAAAAGGATAGATCAATCTCCCCCTAAACATATTTTTTAAATACTAAACATATTTTTAAAATACTAAACATATTTTTAAAATACAACAATGTACAAAAAAGATGCACACCATGTTCAGTTTGTGTCTATTCAAGGAATTAACACCTAATAATACAATTCATCACATTAACAAGTTTAAAAAAGAAAAATCATTTTATCATCTCAAGAGATAGAGAAAAATCATTCAAAGAAATTTAATACCCTATCATGAGTATTAAAAAAAGAAAGAAATTTCCTTCACTTGCTAAAGAATACCTACTAAAACCTGTAGCAAACATTCTAAATGAAGAAACATTAGGCATATTCTACATAAAATCAGAAGCAACATACGTATGACTAGCCACTAGTATGGGTGATACCAGTAGGGTTACACACTACAGTGAGAAAATGAAAAGTCATTGTGATGACACAGAGTGAAAGTGTGTCAAATCAGATTCACAAGAATCAGAGATCTTACCTAGCAACACACTTTATTAACACTTCAAAAGAGAACGGTAACTGCAAAAAGCAGGTAAATCATGAAGTCCAAAGCTGCCATCCCCAGTTTTCCCCTTGCTGTATTGTAACAGAAGGCTCTCTGGTCCAAATTTAAGCTGAGCCCACTAATGAGGCATGCGGGCATCATTTACACAAAGGGGAGCAATTTCTATCATGAAATTGTATGTCAGAAATCACATAGCTGATACTGACACTTTCCAGTTAGGCATGCTTCATAAATCTATAAACAACAAGTTGGCTTACCATAGGCAAACTCCAGTGACTAGGCATATCCTGTTCAAACCCTTCCACATATAAGGACTCTTCGTTTTGTTTACAAGGAAATTTGACCAGGTTATTTCATTCTCTCTAGTTCTTTTTCTCTCATTCCTGGGGTAGAGAGGAGAGCTAACAGACTAGCCCTTAACTCTTCTCTTTCCAGTCATCAAAGGCACAGGGATTTTTTTTTTTTTAAGTTTATCTAAACTACTGAGGATGGAAAATTTTTGTTTTGTTAATACTGTGGATTATTACCTACAACATGGTCTATCACATTGTGGGTGCTCAATAATTGTCACATAAAAGAATGAATGATTTATAAATGAATGCTTTCTATAAAGTAAACCCTAAAGCAACTGTAAACAAACTTATTAGAATTAATAAGAGAATATAGAAAGGTGAATTAAAATAAAACCAATATACATCAAAGAGAAAAAGTAATTTTATTTTATTGTTTTATTTTTTTAATTAGAAAATATAGTTTATTTACACATCAAGGAGAAAAAGTAATTTGTTTTATTTTAATTAGAAAATACAGTTTATTTAAAAAGTAAATTAGAGAGAGAGAGAAAGAAAGAGGAGATTCACCTCCCCAAGTTAGGGATGAGAGCCAAAGCTTAAGAAAACATGGCTTGACCATGGCTCAAAGAGCACATGCCATACCATAGTTTAGCAAGGCAATGATGGTGATGGTCTGGCAATGGCGAGAAAAAGTAAAGTCACCCAGGAATACATGTAGCAGAAAATGAGTTAGATCTTTATGAAAAAAATTAACTTACTGAAAGGCACTGAAAAAGACCCAGATAATGAAAAGATATATGCACAGATAGAAAAATTAAATATCCTATCAGGTTTCCCAAATAGTCTTAGGAATGTAATTCCTATCAATATGCTAGCACTAGTTTTATTTTTGTTTTTTCTGTGAATATTAATAACTTGAATGTAAAATGTATATACAAACAAAGTTCCAAATAATCCTCTGAAAGAAAATGGAGGAAATCTCACCCTATGAAACACCAAAACTCATTACAAAGTTATAGTCAAAGAGTCAGTGTGGCATTGGAGCAAGAATAAACAAAGACCAATAGACTAAGCAGAAAGCTCAGAAAGAGGACCATTCATATCTGGCAACTTAACATGTGACAGAGGTGGCCCTGCAGGTTTGTGGGAAAGGAAGAACTATTTAATAGTTGGCATTGCCATGACTGGCTATCCATATAAAAATGTTAAATTTGACTCCTTCCCTTTATACAAGAAATTCAATTTCAGGTAGATTATAAACCTAACTGAAATGCAAAACTTCAAAACTTTTAGCAGCAAATAGAGAAGAATATCTCTATTATTTAGGCAAGGCATAAAAATCACAAAGAAAATAATTGATGTATTTCACTATACAAAAATGTGATACTTTTGTTAGGCAAAAGATGCTATTTAAAAAGCACACATTTTTAAAAAGTAACAATCTAGGGAAAAGGAGGGCTGCAACAAATGCAGATGACATGATTACTATCAAGATTAATAAGGGTAACTGATCTCAAATCAGGTGAGGTGGGGACCAAAGTGAGGCCCAAACTTTACCTGTACAATGACCATTTGTATACCTAATCCTGAATTGTACCCCACATCTTTAAAATAAAAATTAAAAAAAAAAGAAACCATCAAGAGAGCAGGAAGACAGCCCACAAAATGGGAAAAAATTTTCCAACTGTAAATCTGATAAAAACCTAACATCCAATATCTACAAGGAACTCAAACACGAAAGGAAAAAAACAAAAGACCCTATTTAAAAATGGGCAAAAGATATGAATAGACAATTTGAAGAAGACATATGAGCAGCCAACAGATAAGTGAAAAATGCTCAGCCTCACTAATCATCAAAGAAATGCAAATTCAAACCACACTGAGGTAACCCTAGTCAGGATGGCCATCATCAATAACTCAAAAAACAACAAATGCTGGAGAGGATGAGGGGAAAAGGGAATACTTCTACACTGTTGGTGGGAGCTAAACTAATTCAACCTCTGTGGAAAACACTGTGGCAATTTCTAAAAAGTCTAAAAATCAACCTTCCATACAACCCAGCAATCCCCCTTCTGGGAATATACCTGGAGGAACTCAAATCACTCTAAAAAGGATACCTGAACAATATGTTTTGCAGCATTATTCATAATAGCAAAAACATGGAATCAACCGTGCTGCTCATAAAAATAGACTGGATAAAGAAAATGTGGTACATAGACAGAAGGGAATATTTTGCAGCCATAAAGGACAAAATTATGAACTTCACAGCAACTTGGATGGAATTCGAGTCTATAATACTCAATGATTTATCACAGAAACAAAGATCTGAGTACTATTCATGTACTCACTCATAAGCAGACCCTGAACATTTATCAAAATACTATAAGAAAGGGATTAGCAGTAGGGGACACTGGCAGGGGTGGGCACATAACATCAATAAGGGTACCCAAATTTTACCTGTACAATGACTACTTAAGTACCTAACATTTTAAAGATGTACCCCACATCTTTAAAATAAACAAAAAAATAGGAATGCGCCACCTGTTCGCCTGAGGCACGGCCATCGGGTCATGGTCGAGGGCCTTCGCCCGTGCCTCCGAGTCTCCCCTCCCCTGCACACAAGGTCGCCACGTACCTGCGAGACCTGAGCTGGAGCTGCTGGTGCTGGTGGCTGCATCTTAAGGAGCCAGAGCACCACATGGTGGGCTGAGCCCTGAGGACACCACCAGCTGGAGCCCACCGCCCGACCCTACTCAGTGCCATCTTGGAGTTCAATGGCCACTGTGACAGGAGCCAGACACGAGTGAATAAGTCTTATGAAGATTCCAGTCCAGCACTCTTGATTGCAACTGCTTGAGGGAGCCTAAGTAAGAACCGTGAAGCAGAGCCAATCAACCTCCAGAACTAAGCTCGTTAATTTAATGAGGTCTGGGGAGTTCTAGTAAGATGGCAACAGCATAGGTGGATTTGTGAGACTCTCCGAACATGAGTTCCCAAAAAGACTCTTACTTGTCTTCCCGCAGCCCCCTGCCCACCGCCAGCCACATTGGTATGAAACCTGGGGACCTTCGGTCCCATGCAGGGCCAGATATTGCGGCCCCTGACTGCTGCTACTCCACTATATGTGACTCCCACCTGCACGGGAGCCCCAGGTCTTGGCTCCCTCCCTGGCCACATCATCTCGCCCAGCACCCAGCACCAAGCTGTTGATCACCCAGGGAGGCTCTGGGCGCCCGCCCCTCAGAGATACCGGTCCCATTTCTGGCTGAAGTACCCTGTGAGGGACCCAGGGCCACTGCCTGCCCTTTGGAGCTTTGGAGCTCTAGAGCTCCACCCTGGCTGAGGCACTCAGCGCGCAACCCCAAGCTTCTATAAGGGAACAGAACGCCAAGCTTGTGTAATGTGCTGATCGGAGGCTTCCAGCTCCAGAGGAGGGAATGCCCGACCCTCTCCTCCACCCCAGCCTGCTGGTGACACCCCAGATCCAGTGTCCAGTTGTGCAGCTGATCCCTGGTGCCTCTCACCCAGAGACCCAGATGAGCAGAGACAAAAGATCCCCGAAAGTGAAGCTGCCACCTCGGCCATTCTCCATGCAGATTTGCATTGCCCTACCCACCTATCAGAGCCTCCACCTCAGTTCCTAAGGTAACATCATTAAACAGGAGACAAGGCCCCTACCCTACACTGAACAGACAAAGACACCTAAGCCTTGCAGAACTCCCAGGCAGCAGGCTAGCTGCCTGCAACAAAAACAGGCTGGAGATCAGAGGTGAAGTGACTCAGACACTCAGGAAAGATTTCAGAGCTAGTCTGATCTCTTATTTTGCCTTTTAATTTTATCATTCTGACTGTATGTTTTGCTCACTTTTGTTTGCTTTCTGACTTATGATTTTATTGGTCTGTCTCTGTGTAGTTACCAGTATTCTTTAGGGAATTTTCCTTCTGTGTTTTTTTTTCACTTCTCTCCGGCCTTGTGTCTCTTTTTCACCTGTTCATTGGTATGTATGTCTGTTTTCCCTCTCACTCTTCTCTCTTTCTAACTTCCTACTGACCCCCCTTCCTCCATTATTTTCCTCTTTTGTACCTCCTTTTGATCCAGGGACCAAACCTACATACCGCTGTATAAACAGATTGTAAGGCAGTGGGAAATAGGTTCCAGTGTACTCATACACCTGTTGGTGGATGCTGGAATCAGCATATAAATTCTGAATCACAGCTTCCCCCTCAATTAAACCTCAAAACTGCAAAAAGTACAGCCCAAAGCCCACACTCCAACCTCAAAAGTGAACAAAGCCAGAGGACCCTCATAAGAATAACAGGAGATTATACAAGTGAAACAAAAGCAATCCCACCTTCCCTGAAAAACAGAATTAAAGAAGGGGAGGGAAAGGGGGAGAGAGAAAAAAATCTACACAAATTAAGAAAAACCAAAAAAGAATATGGGTCTCTCCCAGACCCCTGGAAGGGCAGACACTGAGAAAACTGACTTCAGAATGCAAGCAATGAAGAGCCCCCAGAATGACTGGTCTCAAACTACAAACCTAGATATCAAGACAATAATGGAGAGATTAAAAAGATTTGAGGACAGACAAGAAGAAACTAGGAAGGAGCTGATATCTGAGATAACAGTAATAAAGAATACTGTGAATGAAATAAATAACAAACTGATAAGTATGGAAAGCAGAATTACCCAAGCAGAAGAAAGAATCTCAGAGCTTGAGGACCAAAATATAGAACTAACCCAAACTCTTAAAAACACAGAAAACAAGCTCAAAAAGACAGAACAAAACCTTCAAGAGATGAGTGATTACTTCAAGAGACCAAACCTAAGAGTAATTGGCCTTCCCAAGGCAGAAAGAGAGAGAGAGAACAAACGTTCCATGAGATCATTCAAGAAAACTTCCCTTATCTAATCAGTGATACAAAAATTCAAACACAAGAGATTTGGAGAACCCCTGCAAGACAACAAATGAGAAGACCAACTCCTAGACACATAATAATTTGCCTAAACAAAGTAGGCATAAAAGAAAAAATCCTAAAGGCAGCAAGAGAAAAAAGCCAGATCGCCAACCATGGAAAACCAATTAGAATAGCAGCAGATTTATCTATAGAAACCCTGCAGGCTAGGAGAGTTTGGACTCCTATCTTCAAAGTCCTAAAAGATAAACAATTTCAACCAAGAATAACCTACCCAGCCAGGTTAAGCTTCATCAGCAAGGGAGAATTAAAATCTTTCCCAGATACCG
>NW_007259233.1:0-779 GCF_000164805.1 Carlito syrichta
CTATTGTGAACAATGCTGCGATAAACATACGTGTGCAGGTATCTTTTTTATAGAGTGATTTGTGTTCTTCAGGGTATATTCCCAGTAGGGGGATTGCAGGGTCATATGGAAGGTCAATTTTTAGAGCTTTTAGGAATCGCCACACTGCTTTCCACAGAGGTTGCACTAGTTTACACTCCCACCAGCAGTGTAGAAGTGTTCCCTTTTCACCACACCCTCTCCAGCAGCTGTTATTTTTTGAGTTGTTGATAATTGCCATTCTGACTGGAGTTAGGTGGTATCTCAGTGTGGTTTTGATTTGCATCTCCCTGATGATTAGTGAGGTTGAGCATTTCTTCATGTGTTTGTTGGCTTCTCGAATGTCTTCTTTTGTGAAGTGTCTGTTCATATCTTTTGCCCATTTTATAATGCAGTTGTTTGTTTTCTTCTTTTCAGTACGTTTCAGTTCCTTGTAGATCCAGGATGTTAAGCCTTTGTCAGACCTAGAGTTGGCAAAGACTTTTTCCCAGTCTATAGGCTGTCTTCCTGCTCTCTTGATGGTTTCTTTGGCTTTGCAGAAGCTTGTCAGTTTAATAAGGTCCCATTTGTCTATCTTCTCTCTTAAGTCCTGTGGGTTTCGGGTTTTGTACAGGAATTGGATGCCAGTTCCGATTTCCATGAGAGTATTTCCTTCCTTTTCTAAGGTTCTTATGGTTTGAGGTTTTACATTTAGGTCTCTGATCCATTTGGAGTTAACCTTTGTGCATGGGGATAGATAAGGGTCCTGTGTTTTTTTAATA
>NW_007259233.1:2091-52646 GCF_000164805.1 Carlito syrichta
TCCTTAAAATGTCTTGTAGAATCTTGCTGGAAAGCCATCTGGACCAGGGCTTTTTTTTGTAGGAAGTTTTCTTATTACGTGGTCGATTTCCTTGATTGTTATGGGTTTATTTAGGGTCTCAATTTCTTCTTGTTCCAACCTAGGTAGGTTGTGTGATGTCAGAAAGTCTTCCATTTCCTTCTGGTTTTCAAGTTTGTTTCCATACAAGTGTACGTAGTAGTCTCTAATGATCTTTTGTATTTCTTCAGGGTCAGATGTGACTTCATCTTTTGTGTTTCTGATTATGCTTATTTGGTTTTTTTTCTCGTTTTTTCTTGGTCAGTCTAGCTAGCGGACCATCAATCTTGTTTACCCTTTCGAAGAACCAGCTTTTTGTTTCATTGATTTTTTGTATTATCTTTTTGTCTTCTATGTCCTCTGATTTGGGCTTTTATTTTGGTGATCTGGATTCTTCTGCTGAAATTAGGGTTTTTGTGGTCTTGCTTTTCCAGCTTCTTTAGGTGGCTTGTTAGGTTGTCAATTTCTGTTCCTTCCATTTTCCTCATGTGTGTTTGTAGGGATATAAATTCCCCTCTTATTACAGCTTTTAAGGCATCCCAGAGATTTTGGTAAGATGTTTCTTTATTTTCATTTGTTTCCAGGTATCTTTTGATCTCTATTTTGATGTCATCATTGACCCAGGAGTTATTTAGCATCATGCTGTTTAGTGTCCATGTCTTTGTGGGTTTTGGGGGGACTTTGTTGGTGTCAATGTTTATTTTTATTCCACTGTGGTCCGAGAAGGTGCATGGCAGAATTTCAGTCCTTTTAAATTTGCTTATACTTGATTTGTGTCCAATTATGTGGTCGATCTTAGAATATGTTCCATGTGGTGATGAGTAGAATGTGTATTCTGTGGTCTTTGGATGGAGTGTTCTATAGGTATCAATTAAGTCCATTTGGTCCAGAGTCTCATTGAGGTTCCCGATCTCCTTGCTGATTTTTTGTCCTGATGATCTGTCTAAGGTTGTGAGTGGTGTATTAAAGTCCCCAGTTATTATGGTGTTAGAGTCAATGTCTTTCTTTAGTTTTCCTAAAAGTTGCTTTATGAATGTTGGTGCGCCTATGTTGGGTGCATATATGTTTAGGATATATATTTCTTGATGATGGAGTGAACCTTTTATCGTTATGTAGTGGCCCTCTGTATCTTTTTTAATTTTTGATAGCTTAAATGGTATTTTGTCTGAAATTAGGATCGCGACTCCTCCTTTCTTTTGTGTTCCATTCGCCTGAAAATTTGTTTCCCATCCTCTTACTTTGAGTCTGTGTATGTCCTTTCTAGTGAGATGGGTCTCTTGAAGGCAGTATATTGTTGCCTGGTGATATTTTATCCATTTTGCATTCTATGTTTTTTCAGTGGTGAGTTTAGTCCATTCACATTCAGACTAATTATTGAAATGTGAGAGTTCATCCCTATCATGGAGTTCTTATTGAGTTATTGTTCTTCCACTTGGTTTTTTCTTTTTTTTTTTTTCTTTTTTCTTTTTTTTGTCTTTCTTTTGCTTTTGGGGTTGGTTCGTGTATATTTTATTCTTTTCCCTGTACTCTTGTGAAGAACGTTGTTCTTTTTTCCTTTTCTTCTGTGTTTAGTACTTTCTTAAGTGTTTCATGTAGAGATGGTTTTGTGGCTGCATAAGTTCTTAGGGATTGGATATCTGGGAAAGATTTTAATTCTCCCTCACTGATGAAGCTTAGCTTGGCTGGGTAGGTTATTCTTGGTTGAAATTGTCTATCCTTTAGGACTTTGAAGATAGGGCTCCAAGCTCTCCTAGCCTGCAGGGTTTCTGCAGATAAATCTGCTGCTATTCTGATTGGTCTTCCATGGTGGGTGATCTGGCCTTTTTCTCTTGCTGCCTTTAGGATTTTTTCTTTTGTGCCTACTTTATTTAGGCGAATTATTATGTGTCTAGGAGTTGGTCTTCTCATTTGTTGTCTTGCGGGGGTTCTCTGAATCTCTTGTGTTTGAATTTTTGTATCACTGATTAGATGAGGGAAATTTTCTTGAATGATCTCGTGGAAAGTTTGTTCCAATGTGGTCTCTGTTTCTCTTTCTACCTCAGGGAGTCCGATTATTCTTAGGTTAGGCCTCTTGAGGTAGTCACTCATCTCTTGAAGGTTTTGTTCTGTCTTTTTTAGCTTATTTTCTGTGTTTTTAAGAGTTTGGGTTATTTCTATATTTTGGTCCTCAAGCTCTGAGATTCTTTCTTCTGCTTGGGTAATTCTGCTTTCCATGCTTATCAATTTGTTATTTATTTCATTCACAGTATTCTTTATTACTGTTATCTCAGATATCAGCTCCTTCCTAGTTTCTTCTTGTGTCTCCTCAATTCTTTTTAGTCTCTCCATTATTGTTTTGATATCTTCATTTGCATTTTGAGACCCTTCATTCTGGGGACTTTTCATTGTTTGTATTCCAAAGTCAATTTTCTCAGTGTCTGCTCTCCCAGGCGTCTGGGAGAGACCCATACTCTTCTTTTGGTTTTTCTTCATTTCTGTAGATTTTTCTCCGTTTACCCCTTTCCCTCCCCCTCTTCAATTCTGTTTTTGAGGGAAGGTGGGGTTGCTTTTATTTCTCTTCTGCAATGACCTGTTCTTCCTTATGAGGGTCTTCTGGTTTTGTTCACTTTTCCCTCTGCTTTACAGTCTGTCTATTCAGCAGTTTGCAGTCTTGGTCCCAACTATCAGGTGAGAGAGAGACACAGGGGTTCAGAGAATCTCAGCAGTTCACCTATGCCGTCGCCATCTTGCCCCGTCTCTCCTGCACTTTCTTGATCACTTACAAAGCAAACACTAAATCCTTAACTTGCTGTGTAAAGCCCATGGTTCCTGTATCCTCTAACCACATTGGAATTATGTTTATTATTCAGATACACCTATTTTATTTTAAAGCCTTTGCACATGCTCTCTGCTCTGATAAGCAGTCTTCCCCTAGGTCTCATCTTAAATTCTACCTACTGAGGACCTCTTTCCATAGTACCTAGACCCCTCATCCTGGTCACTCACTGCCAGACCACACTTAAGTCATTGTACTTATTCAGGACTTATTCTGTCTCATTTATTTCATGTCATTGAGTTTGGTTATCAGTATCTGCCTCCCAGTCCATCCAATTTCCTCCAACTAGAGCATTCATTACAGGAAGACAAGAATTTAGTCTCTATCTTATTCCCTGCTGTACTGACATCATCTTGGGTAGGGCCTGGCTTATAGTAACGACACAACAATATAAATGTGATAGAAATGATGTATCATATTCATTAATTCCTTTGTTCATTTGAGTCTTAGTCTTCTCACCAATAATATACAGGTAGTACTTATCTCATAGGGAGACCAGGGAATTAGAAAATATTAATGAATTTAAGGTGTTATTAACACAATATCTGGCATAGAGTAAGGATTTAAAAATATAAACGAAGCCGGGCTCGGTGGCTCAGGCTGTAATCCCGCACATTTGGGAGGCTGAGGTGAGTGGACTGCCTGAGTCCGCAGGTTCGAGACCTGCCTGGGCAACCTGGTGAGACCTCATCTCTACAATAAATCAAAAATCAGCCGGGCGTGGTAGCGCGCACCTGTAATTCCTGCTACTCGGAAGGCTGAGGCGGAAGGATCGCTGGAGCCTAGTGGGTCGAGGCTGCGGTGGTCGGGAGCGGCCACTGCACTCCAGTCTGGGCGATGGAGTAAGACTCCAACTCAAAAATAAAAAATAGAAAAAATAAAAATAAAAAAATAAACAATTATCGAGTTGTTAATTTTTCATTGAGTCACTCAACAAGCATTTATTGGCCGACCAGTATGGCTAGATTCTTAGAATACCAAAAATGCAAGGGGGATCTCCCCCCAAAACAGAATTTATTTATAAAAAATTGTGTTTATTCTCACATGTTTAAACTTTAGTCACCTTCAAAGTACTCGTTATTTGATGCCGTATACCTACTGAGGTGCTTTCTCCACTGCTCAAAACAGTTTGAACTTGCCGATATGGATGCCTTTTAGAGCTGCGTTTTTGTTGTTGTTATTGTTGTCGTTTCACCTCTTCCAGATCGGCAAAATGTTTTCCTTTGAGGACTTTTTTTGTCAGGGAAACAGGCAAGCAACAAAAGTCACTGGGGTAAAGTCTGGTGAATAGGGGGAGTGAGACATACGATCATGCCACTTTTGGTCAAAAACTGCTAAACACTCAGCAAGGTGTGGGCAGGTACATCGTCATGGTGGAAAAACCAATCACTTGTCTGCCACAACTGGGATGGTTCTGCAAATCATGATGCAACCTACTCAAAACTTCTAGATAAAAACTTTGGTTGACCATTTGATCTGGAGGAACAAATTCCAAGTTTACTTCAGGGGGCCTGTCCTCCAAAAGATAACTCTTGTTATCTGGGGTCCCCCCATCATACATGAGATGTGACTTCTCTCTGCAGTTCTCAAAATAGCAAATTACTAATGGTGGTCACCAGGTCATGTATGCCCCTTGAGTATTTTGAATGATGGTGTGAGATGACCAAAAAACTGGTTCTAAAGGTGGAAAGGGTGTGAACAATGCCCTTTACTAGGCATAGGGTCACCAAGATGAAAAGTCATACTAGGGTCACCAAGATGGCAGGGAAGTCCAGTGCAATGAGATAGTCCTAGCATGGGAACAGAGAGGGCAGAGAGAAGGGATGTCAACAGACATCCCTCCTATCACACCTCACTTTCAGAAAATGTTTTAATAAAACTGCCACAGGGAAAAAAAATTGTTGATACTACTGGGAATATTTACTTTAAAACAGGAGGACAGAAACTTTAAAGCATCTGGGCTCAGCTACCTGTACTGTAGACCTCTGGTGGGTGTGGACAGGGAAGGAGAAGGCGAGGTATTGCTCTTAACTGCTCTTAATGGCCTAAGAGCTTGGCTGCCCAGCTGTTCTAGTAAGAATAGTCCAAAAGTCAGCATCTTTGGGGAAGTAACTAGAGCTATTGTACATACTTTGCACACTGGATCAAACCTTAGTCACGTGCTGTCTGTCTGTCCATCTTCCGGTGGGTTCTCTTCTTCCTCTGCAGCAGCATGCCAGAACTACACGGGAAGCCCATGAGTTAGTAAATGGGAATGACCATCTTTGTATTTTTCTTGGCTTATCTTTTCTCAGACATCCTTAGCCATTTCGTGTCATGAAGTCAAGGAAAGCCAGGGCTGGCAGAGACCTCTAAACACTTTGGGAAAATTGGCACTGCTCAAGAGAGGATCCCAAGCGTCTGTCAGCAGGGGCTGGAATGTTGTCCTGCCCAGGGCTAGTCTCTTGTTTCTGGAATAGAGTTACTTAACCCTGGCTTTGAAGTTTCTTTTTCTCTTTCATTATGGTTACATCAGGACTTCATAAAACCAGAACGCTGTCCCCTGAAGGATAACCCTTTATTTAGAGTGGAGTGCATCTTGCTTTCCACAAATGCTTTGAGGAAACAATCCTACAACTTAATGAAGTGTGCTGATCATCAGCACTAAGCATGCATTTTGTCAGCTAAACAGAGGACCCAGTTGTGTATGTGACAGGAATGACTTACTTCCTTCTTCAGATATATTGAGATGATAGCAAAAGTTGGATTTTAAACTTGCTGAAATGTCACATTCAACAGTGTAAGTGCGGTTGACATGCTGATGACTTAATAACAGTGTCTTTTATTTGCAGACACATTGTCGTTTACAAAACATATTCACATGCTTTTTGAATTAGTAGTTCACGGAAGGGCTAGGTTTGTAGTTTTCTTGTGTGCTGTATGTAGTATCCCCACTCCCACTTAGGCTGTTTGGCAGACAAAGTGTATGCATATCGTGTATATCTGCCTGCGTGTGGGGGTGTTCTTTCTCTCAGCCAGTACTTGCAAATGCTCTGTAAAGTGGCTATTACTCTCTTGAATTTACATTCGAGGAAGCAGGAGAAAAAAGATTTTACATGAGAAAATGGAAACTCAAAAATATTAAGTGACTTTTTTTTTGGTGGTTAAATACCAAGATGATGGTGGAACTGGACCTGGATTTCAGATGTTCTTTTTAAAACTTTAGCCTCTGCTGGGTTCAGTGGCTCAGCCTGTAATCTCTCGCTTTGGGAGGCTGAGGTGAGTGGATTGCCTGAGCCCGTGGGTTCGAGACCCGCCTGGGCAGCGAGACCTCATCTCTACAATAAATCAAAAAATCAGCCGGCGTGGTAGCGCATGCCTGTAATTCCGACTACTTGGAAGGCTGAGGCAGAAGGATCGCTGGAGCCCAACAGGTCGAGGCTGCGGTGGCCGGGAGCAGCCACTGCACTCCAGTCTGGGCGACAGAGTGAGACTCCAACTCAAAAAAAAAACAAAACAAAAAAACAAAAAAAACTTTAGCCTAGTATTCTTTTGCCTATGCGACAGTCATTCTCAACAGGTGCTGATTCTTGCAACCTGGCTCTTTCAGTGGATTTTCTCCATTTCTGCCAGAGTCAGCTTTTTAACTTGAAAATCGGATCGGACACAGTCCAGTGCTTATGATGGAGCATTAGATTTTAGATTAAAGTGTATCATTTATTTTGAGGGCAAGTAAAGGGGCCAGTGTTCCTTGCTGGATTGTTCCTGACCATATTAACAGGAAGGAAGATTTCGTCATCTCTCCAAAAATCTCATCCTGGGTCTTGAACCTTACCCAGAGTTAGGCTTCTGCAGGTGCTGTGGCATGACCCAGCCAGTGTCTAGAGGGGCAGGTGTTGGTGGGTCAGAAGGGCCTCCCTGAAGAACTGCCTACTTTGGAGAACCCTTAGTTTGAGCATTTTGCAATTTTCTTCAGAGAAGATTTGTGAACTCATGCATACTCCGTAGGTGTTTTCAACGAGAATTTTTGGTCCTTTTCTCTGTTGCACAGTGCTGTTGTATTTTTGTTGCCTGACACAATGAATGATTACTTAAGTAATGTAGCAAGTACTGGGAGGAACTGGGAATTAAATTCATGAATTCATTGTCTTCACTCCTTTTGGGCCTTTATATAGTAGCCATTGTGACCCTGGAAAAATAGAAAGTAGCCAAATGATCTGATTTAAAGCAGCTCAGACTACCAGGCCAGTGTTAATAACTCAGATTTTCCATTGCACTTTAGCTTGAAATATCCCTTACTGGATTATTACTTATTCAGTTAACCAACAAATATATGTCCAGTACCTATTGTCTGCCAAGCACATAACTACATTTGCGTTTATCTAAATTCTGATTAGTTTAGCTTTTTGTATTTCTTTTTAATTGACAAGTAAACACTATATATATATATATATATATATATATATATTTATGGTGTACAATACACCATAAATTTATGGTGTCTTAATAGAAGCACACATTGTTGAATAGATAAATGAAGCTATTTAATGTATATATTGTCACTCATATTTATATATTTGTAGAGAGAACACTTACAATCTACTCTTTTAGCAACCTTAGTTTATCCTTATGGTAAACAAGACTGTAGATATTTGCATTGTATAGAGATGAACTTAAATCAGTTCTTGAAAATGAAATTAGTCATTCCCAAATATTCTACAATCACGGTCACCATTCACACTAATACAGGTCAAGATCTCTGAGACCATATCTCCTTGCTAATGTTATAATGAGTTCCTCCTCATTTGTTTATTAATAGTACATTTACTTGTGAATAATTATTTTGCACACTTAGAAGTTTGGTTTGTTTCCTAGGCAATATTATTACTAGTTCCTGAGATGGTAGATCTAAAATAAAAAAGATGACCATATCAGATGGAAGCTGCATGTAAATGGTTATTCCTGAGTCAGAATTTAGAGGAAGAAAAATCAAAATTTTAGCTTGTCAGATAAAATTTGTGAAATCAAATTCTTTTTTTTTTTTTTGAGTTGAGTCTCACTCTGTCGCCCAGACTGGAGTGCAGTGGCTGCTCCTGGCCACTGCACCCTCGAACTGCTGGGCTCTGGCGATCCTTCCACCTCAGCCTTCCAAGTAGCTGGAACGACAGGCACGCGCTACCACGCCCGGCTAATTTTTTGATTTATTGTAGAGATGAGGTCTCGCCAAGTTGCCCAGGCGGGTCTTGAACACGCAGTCCACTCACCTCAGCCTCTCAGAGCATGGGATTCCAGGCTGAGCCACCAAGCCCGGCTTCAAATTCTTAATAATATTATTTATTGCCATTTGCATCTGCCTAGGAGGTTACAGGACAATTCCTGGCTAATTATTTAAAATGAGACTTCTAGAAGGTAAATCTTGATAATGCCTATAAATATACTTGGAAAAGTCAAAAAGTTGTAAATGAGATTGAAAGAAATCGTCTCATTTGGTGCATAATCTTTAAAATGAAGATTTTGAGTTTAATTTACTTAATAATTTAAGTTATTAATTGAATATAACAAGGAGAACATATCTACAGATCAAAGAAAGCTTGAGTGTCCATATTTTGGTTATGGAAATATGTACAAATATGTCCTCTTGTTGCTAGATTTAAAATTGTAATAGAGATCATTTTCACTGCTTAACCACATTTGGTATCAAAGAAGTCTTTGACCTTTTGGAATCTTTTGGAATTCAAATGAAAGACTTGCCAAGAGATATTTGAGAATGTTGGGAAGAACAGCAATTACTGAACAAGCTGAATTCCTCAGATATGTGAGAATGAAACAATGCGCCATCAACTGTATTGATTAATGGAAAAATAGAGTTGATATGATTTTTGCTGAATTTTATATTTTTCATATAATTTCTGATTTCTTAACAAGGTGATTTTCTCACATCAAAACATGACTTAATATCCATATATTTGCAATCTTTAAAATTTTACAAGTAAATTAGGAACAGGAAAAATATATGATCTCTTTGACCACAGATCCCAAAGCTATTGATATAATAGAAATAGTAACATGGCCTAGCATAGTTAGGCATTTGATTCATATTTACATGAATATCTTCAATGCTCTGTAGCCAAGATTATGAAGATATATCATTAGATTTAGGTTAGATTTGGATAACTAGAATTTCCGTAAGTTGATGATACTTTAAAGCTTTTAAAAACATTTTTTTTCTTTTTTTTTCTTTTTTAAGTTGGAGTCCACCCAGGCTAGAGTGCAGTGACCTTGACCTGCTGGGCTCAAGTGATCCTTCCGTCTCAGCCTTCCAAGTAGCTGGAACTACAGACATGCACTACCTCACCTGGCTAAATTTTTGATTTTTATTGTAGATACGAGGTCTCACCCAGTTGCCCAGGCTGGTCTCAAACCTGCGAGCTCAGGCAATCCACTCGCCTCAGCCACCCCAAGTGCTGGAATTACAGGCTGAGCCACCGAACCCGGCCCATTTTTATTCTCTTTAAGGTTTTGGGATCAGAGACTGCTTAGTGGTCTTGTAACTTGATGGGTGGAATCAGTTTGTTTTCCTATTTGGAAGCCCTCCCTGTCCTCCCTTATTGCTTTAGCACCTAGTAAGGTGCTTTGTATATAGCATTTGCTCAATAAAATATGTTGCATTGTCTTCTTCCTGCCAGTTTCCTGAATTGGAGCCAGGAAATGGGTATGAATTTGTCCTGTTCAAATGCTGAACTGCCTAACTTTCCTCAGGATGTGAAAAATGCACCGAAGAAAATTTAGTAACAATGTAAATCTAGTAACAATGTAAATCAACAAAACATATATTTTTGAGAAAAACCTACTGTGTGGTAAATATTGCCCACTTAAAGGATGACCAGCTTGGGCAGCGAGACCTCATCTCCACAATAAATTAAAAAATCAGCCGGGCGTGGCAGCGCATGCCTGTAGTTCCAGCTACTTGGAAGGCTGAGGCGGAAGGATCGCCGGAGCCCAGCAGGTCGAGGCTGCGGTGGCCGGGAGCGGCCACTGCACTCCAGTCTGAGCGACAGAGTGAGACTCCAACTCAAAAAAAAAAGATGCCCCTGAATTTGCACTTGTGTCATGGTGGTATGATCTTGCTAGTGCTTTGTAGCAGATGTGAAGTTTAAAAAAAGACTGAGTGATTTATTAACCAAGAATTCTCTGATGAGTTCTAGCCTGGTGGTAACTGGCTGGTAGAATGCTGGGCTGGTGATAACCGAGGTTGGTGGTCATTTTAAGGATAGTTGAGGGGACTTAGTGCCCTATGCAATTCTGACTGGTTCTGATGGTTGCAGTCTGGTTATCCTGATGATCTTTTAACTGTTCCAGATTGTAACACGGAGATAAACTGATTACTGAAGCTTACATTTGGATGTAAACATCATTGAAATGTTATGGAGTATCAACTAATTAGTAATTCCTAGTTGTGGTCAATTTTTCATTACTTACATATTTATACTATTGTTTATTTATTGTGAGAAACTCTGAGAGTAACAGTTTAGTGTATTTTAGGCCACAGAAAGGAAAGTTAATCTGCAACCATCAACTCCCACATCTGTACCCTTGTTGTGATCTGGCACTGACCTTGGCAAGAGGCAGTGTTTAGTTGTGTTTGTAACAGAGGGCTAGACTCAGCTACATGCAGGTGGTTCAAGTGCTGCATTTATGCTCGAGAACCAAGTTTTTTGTTTCCTTCTCCCTAGTCTGTAATCCCTGCTATCTTCATAATATCTCATTGTGTTAATATAGTTCCCAGAGCTAAATTAGCTCTGAGCATAATTAGGCAAAGATAGTTATCAGTTGGTGATTTTTCATTTAAGCCATAATAACTTGGTTTTATTTATAATCAAATGTAAATATTTGTTCCATTGCTTTTTTTCATTCACTCAAAGAGCTATTCTTTTTATTGTTTTTAGTATGGTTAAAAATTAGTGAGAATACAGATTCTACTCCTTTACCTTTCTCTTCCCAATCCATTCATATTCATTTAGAGTTTCCACCAAGCGAACTGCAGCAATTATATAATAAGACAGGATGCAAGTGTCCCTAAGGATGAACTTTCTATGGTCCAATTGTTATCAAGGTGAAGACGTAAAAATTCTTGTGTAGATTTGTGTTTGTAATTCTTGTCATGGGTTCTAACTCTGCCTGCAACCACATCTAAGTATTTATTAAACTATATTTGCTGTTTTTTCCTACAGTCAGGTGCTTAAGTCTCTTTTTGGTAAAATTGACATGATCTGATGAATGAGTGATTTTTATTTGACCAATATATTAATTAAGTTAAAAACTCACTGTGAAACAAACTACCCAATCAGAATTCATATTTATGATTTATCCTTAGGAAATTATTTTACAGTAAAATCAGGGCATGCGAGTCATACTTTTCATTCCACTTCTTGATGGCACTTTTTTCTTTTTACATTATTTCTGTTATGAAACATTCTGGCATGGGTTGGCATTTGAGTGAGATCCAAAGGTTATGTGCAATTGATCGTGCCTTACTATTTTGCCTTACTATAATGTTCTGATGCTGCTTGGAATAGTTTGTTCTCATCTTAGGTCAGTGAAAAGGAATGATGCTAACACACCTCAGAGTTGTCACTCCAGGAATCTCAATCAGTTGTGCGGTGGGAAAACAAAGGAAACAGGTGTGGGAGAGGAGCAGTCTCAGACACCTCTATTCCCAAGCTCCTTAGGGGTACAGAATTGGAGATGCAAATTGTGTAGAGGTCAAGAATTGTGTTCTATGTATGGGACAAGACCACTTGATTCACATCCTGGTTATGGCTCATGGGCTGTTTGCTTAAGATGTGCTTACGTTATGCCCAGGTGTAGGGAAACACTACCCTGAGCAATCATGTGCACAGGTAGGATGAGCAGATGATGAACTTCACAGAGGTGAAAATGAACCTCAGCTCTGTGGAATGTGTCAAGAAATTTATGGAGATTAAAGGAAATATAAAAATTGTTACATGTGTGCTGACAACATAAACTTTTAGCCATCCAACTAGTGTATAAACAAAAAGCTTAGTATTCTTAGTCAAGGGAATAGAAGCCAAGATGTTGATCCTAGGGCTGTCTTTGAATGCAGCCACTGTATCCTTTAGCTTTTAAGCTGCTATATTTGAGTGTGAATAGCCTTGAGGAATTCAGTGTGTTGGAAGCAGAAGGCCTTGACTTCATGTCTCTCTGTTGTATGCAGTGATGCCCCACCGAAGATAGACACCCAAAGAAGCAGCCCATTGATTTCGCAGCCCCCTTGACCCCAGTATTTTTTTAAAGGTGGGTTGGGTCTTTCAAATAGAGGCCACATTTTGATTCTATATACAAATATCCAAAGGCAAATTTTCTCTGTGTCTTAACTAGAAATATTTAAATTTGTGGGCTTTCAAACTTTTAAGACTTAAGTGATGTAAGTGATCGGTAAAATTTAGGGAAAATATCCTTAATAAACTTTGCTGCATTGCATTGAATTTGTATAAATGGGCCGGGCGCGGTGGCTCAGGTTGTAATCCCAGCACTTTGGAGGACCGAGGTAAGAGGATTTTTTGAGCCTGGGGGTTCGAGACCAGCCTGGGCAACTTGGTGAGACCTCATCTCTACAATAAATCACAAAAATTAGCCAGGCATGGTAGTGCACGCCTGTAGTTCCAGCTACTTGGAAGGCTGAGGCGGAAGGATCGCCGGAGCCCAGCAGGTCGAGGCTGCGGTGGCCATGAGCGTCCCACTGCACTCCAGCCTGGGCGACAGAGTGAGACTCCAACTCAAAAAAAAAAAAAAAGAATTTATATAAATGAGTACAGGATCTGTATCTACCTATTCATAGAGAAAACTTTCAATTAATGCTGCTAGTGTTACAGCAACTACAACTACTCACCAGGACAGGAATGAATGCACTCAGAACAGGCACCAGAGACTGAGGAGAGAATCGAAGATGTTTATTCCGGAAGTCTCAGGTGGAATCGCCTCCCCAAACCTGAGCCCCCACCCTCTGTTTCAAGCTGCTTTTTTAGAGCTTTTTGGTTACAACATACAGGGGTTTGCCATTGGTGGGTTTGCAATTTTAAATTTAGGACCGGGAATGGTTGTTTTTACTTCTACAACAAGCATTGAAGGAGACATTTTTATGGACATTTCCATCTAAGGTATAATAAAGTGTGTTTACAGAAACCAAGATTGCAGTTAAGGACAATGACACGTAGCTGCTTACTTACAGCGTATTTACAGAAGCAGAGATGGCAAGCAGTTGCTTACTTAAGATAGGACCCTCGAGGCCAGCTTTCCTGCTTAATTCTTGTTTTTTGTGTTTTTTTCTATCTCACTATTTGTGTCTTACTTTTAGGAACTGGCTGGTAAATGCTTTTGGAACTGTGAAACTGAAACTTCCCAAAGACTAGAATGTATACTCATCAACCAGTCAGATAAATCTTTAGTGTTGGTTATTTGCAAATCAAATTGTGAAATCAATATACTGGAATGATTTTTAAAATTAATTTGTTCTTTGTGATTCATAATAATTTTGTACATGTGTGGGGTACATGTGATATTTTGATACATGTATACAATGTATAATGGTCAAATCAGGATAGTTAGGCTATCCATCACCTCAAACACTTACTATTTCTTTGTGTTGGGGACATTTTAAATCTTCTAGCTATCTTGAAACACAAGGGGGGACTCCCCCAAAAAAGAATTTTTATTTATAAAAATTGTGTATTTATTCTTACATGTTTCAGTCAGTCCCCTTCAAAGTACTCATTTGATGCAATACACCTCTTGAGATGCTTTTCTCACTGTTCCAAACAGTTTTTGAACTTGTCCATTTTGATGTCTTTTAGACCTTCTGCTATATTTTTATTTCACCTTTTCTGTCTGAGGACTTTTTTTCATTCTGGGAAACAGAAAAAAGTTGCTCAGGGTGAAATTGGCTGAACAGGGAGGATGGGACATGGGGTTCATACCTTTTTTGGTCAAAAACTGCTGAACACTCAGCGTGATGTAGGCAGGTATGTTGTCACGGTAGAAGAACCAGTCATCTGTTTATCATAGCTCAGGATATTTCTTCTACAAACCATGACACAACCTTCTCAAAACTTCCAGATAAAAAGTTCGGTTGACTGATCCCGAGGAACAAATTCCGAGTGTACTACAAGGGACTTGCCTTCTAAAAGAGAATTCTGGATAATTATACAATAATTAACTATAGTTATCCTACTGTGCTATTGAACATATAGTTAGGTAAATAGATTTTTTTTTGTAGTGCCCTTGGATGGTAATGTAAAATTATTTTCTCTAAGTGTTCCATAAAATCATGACTCATGACTTCAACCATGTTGATTATTTCAATCAACTGAGCTTGCCAGGATCTGTTTCAGCTTGAATTCTGAAGATTTTCAAGTTTGAAGATCTTCTTGAATTTAACCAGAGTTCTTTTAACCTTAGGTATCATATATTTTCTTTCCCACAGACATAAATGTCAAATCCATGCCACTGGGTAGGAAAGAAAGGAAGATCGTAAATTTTATTCATTCACACCCAAAAAACAAGCCAACGAAGCATTACAGGAGTACATTTCCACGCCATCTGTGAGCTACCTTCTGAAGATTTCTATGTACCTCTTCTCTTAGTATCTCTGAGGTGCAGACAAACTCTGTTTTTCATGGAAGCCATACTCCCTTAGAAATTTCAAAATCAAATACCAAATGGGATATGTAAGGCTGGATATTGGAAGCATTGAGCATACTCCAAACACTGGTCTAGTCATGTTTTCACTTTCATACTTCTTTAAAACCTTTTATGGTGAATATTGAAACATAGTAATTATTACAGCTACTATATTCTGATAGGGCATTTGTTATTCAGCTCTCAACACAGTAAAAATGCTTTTTCTTTCAGTAGTAATATTTCTTCCTACAAAAGAGCTAAGAAGTTCATCCCAAATCAATGAAAAGGCGAAAATACCTATTGATATTTATACTTTATTTTGAAAATACCCATATATATTTGTGTTTTATCATTTTGAGGAATAAAGTTTCTTTTTATAGACTGAGATAATCATCCTTATGCTTACCCTCTCTACTGGAACACAAACTTGCTTAATTAAATATAGCATTTGAAATATTTTCTTTATATTTTATATTATAGTGCAAACATTTTGCCCAGTACTATAGTTCCCAGATAAAATACAAAATTCCCATTAAATTTGAATTTCAGATCAACAATGCATTTTTTTTTCAGTATAGTATGCTTCTTACAGTATTTTGGACACCTAGGGTTGCATATAGTGTTTTCCATATTTATATATTTTCTGCGTGGTTGTCACTTTATATGTATACAAAATTTCACATTCTGCTCTTGTTAATATTATAATAATTTCTATCTTGTTACATATTCTTCATAGTTATTATTTGAATAGTTGTATGCTATTATCAAGAGTTAAGTCCCATGCTTATTTAACATTTCACTATTTTGGATATTTAGGATGTCTCAAATATTTTCACTTAGAGCAGTAATTCAAACCTTATCTTTTTTGACCTTAAAAGAATTTAAAAAGTGTAGCATGGATAGAGATGCTATACTTTTTGTAATGTTTTGTTCTTTTGTAATGTTTTCTTAATGTAACTTCCTTGTAGACTATATTAATCTTAATATCCATTTTAAAGCTTAATTTTCAATTTTCAATTAGCATATAGCAGTTGGACATTTTTTATGTCAGACATTTAGAACATGAACATTGATTTCTGTATTTCATGTTTTGATGAATACTCTTTTAACTGTCCATAACCAAACCATCAATCCTAAACTGCCAGATCTGAATCTAACAAAAAACCTTAAAACCTTTAAATATTGTTTTGGAAACAATTGACCAACCTGTAAAACATTTTATTTGGGGAAAGACAGAAGAATAAAAGAAAAAGATCTTAGTAGTTATAGATTCTTATGTCTGGTAGATTTAAGTGGTATCGACACTCCTGAAATATTTAGTTCAAAGTCAAACCAATCGCTGCTCTGCTTTAGCTATATGATTAAAGAGCTGACTCAGTTGAAATATTGACAAATTCAGAAATGGTCTATGAGCTTCTCCGAACTTCACTGAGGGTTTTGTATCTGATCTGCCTTACCTTATTCTTGGCAATAATTTTTTTACAATCTGAAAAATTTCTATATCCAGTCCTGTTGAGTATAGCCTAGTTGTGGGCACAAGCTCTCTTCTTCATTTATGTGGGGAAGAAAAAAAAATCTTCCCTTGATTGCCATTGTTCTCATTGTGCTCATTGTAACCAACAGAATATTGTTGCTTCACAAATGAGAAAGAAGCCCCTGAGGCTTCCTGGGCCAAATGAAGACACTGGGTCTCAACACTGAGCCAGCAACATAAGCATCACCTTGAATTTGTTAGAAATACAAATTCCTAGGCCTCACCTCAGCCCTACTGACTCAGAAACTCTGGAAGTAGGGCTCAGGTACCTGTGCTTTGCCAAGAGCTCCAGATGATTTCAGAATAACTGCTCTAAGAAAAACATGGACAGTTTAAAAATATATATCAATGGGGAGCTTTTAGAGAGAGAAAGATACTTTCAATATCATTGTTAATACTAACTTTTAACTAAAATTACACATTACAAATTAAAGTTACATTAAATATCAATATAAGGACATTCAAAAATTGTTACTCAACTTCAAGACTAAATGAGAAAAGAATCTGTGGGAGGATTTTGTGCAGCTTTGATGGCATAAAATCTTAGGCAGTGCATTTTTTTCTTTTCTCACAGAGTCTTGGGCTATATAACTCTGAACACAAAAAGATAACGGAAATTAATTTGATGTCTGTTTAGACACTAATTTTTTGTTTGTTTGTAGAGACAGGATCTCACCATGTTTCCCAGGCTGATCTGGAACTCCTGTCCTTACATTATTCTCCCACTGGCCATCCATTGTGCTGGGATTACAGGTGTGGGTCACTGTGTCCAGACTAGGCACCTAATTTTCATAATAGTACATTAAATTTACTTTTCCTTTTAAATAGACTTTCTTTTTAGAGCAGTTTTAGGTCCACAGCAAAATTGAGGTGAGAGTATAGAGTTCTCCACTCCGTCTATGACATTCCCAAAAACTATCAGCATCCTCCACCCTAGTGGTACATTTGTTAAAATGAATGAACTACATTGACACATTACTGTCACCCAAAGTCCATATTTTACATTAAGTCAAATTTTAAGAAACTTTAAATACTATATTAATTATTAGAATAAATCTTTCTTTATTCTGACTGCAATACATGGTTTTCTAGATAAACCAGTTCTATTTTTCCCACGTAAAGACACAATGAGATTTGTGTAAAATTGTTTAGAAAATAAATCTCCTAAGACCATATAAAAGTCTGATAAACTTCTTACCCTCTGCCAGGTGTGGTGGCACATTCCTATAGTCCTAGCTTCTTGGGAGAATGAGGGGCAAGGATTACTTGAGCCCAGGAGTTCGAGGTTGCAGTGAGCTATGATCATGTTACTATACTCCAGACTGGGTGGCAGAGTGAGATTCTGTCTCTAAAAACAAACAAAACAAAACAAACAAAAGCAAAAAAGTAAAAAACTTACCTCCTACAACTACAAGTGATCTGTTTTAAAACATCTTTACACCAGTTAGAAAAATTTTAGGTCTAAAATATGACATGGATTTCAGTTTGACAGAAGAAGAATGTGAAGATTTGGAGTTGTTATGAATCAAACTATGGATTTATTTGCCCAATTTTATAAGAAAAATGTTTGGGTTTTTTAACTCTTGATCAGATTCAGTAGAGGTTGTCTTAATTAATTTGAAATTACATTCTCTGGTATTTTTGTGCCATATATTTAAAAAGATTAAGTTCTCTGAAATATGTTTCAATTATGTTACTTTTCTGCGCTCTTACAAATGCTAATGTTAATAGTGAATTTTTGAATAAAGCCATCTTGCTCCTAATTTAACCTAACTCTTTCAATATCAATAATGTCATTTAGTCATTTCATTTTTAATCATGGAATTTATTAAGAATATTTACATGTGTTAATCTAAAACTGATTATTCATTCAACTCATGAAACCATAACTTGATGCCATTTAACATTGTATTGGTGGGTAACTGCAGATTTACTAAAATACCTTTTTATTTTCAGAGTGTTGTTATAAGCACATTTTTTCTTAATTCTAAAATTACTTCAGTAGTATAAAATAGATGTGCTGTTTCCCTAGCAGTCTATACTTACACTAATTACACTAAAATAATTGATAAACATGTAGCCACCTGTGGTGTTTTCTTTTTGATTTCCAGCCATTCATGTATATGATGTTGAAAATTACACCAGCATGCTGGATATGAGGGCAAGAGGATGTGGTTGAACTCATATTCTGAGCATTAATGAGTGATAGACTGAAACGTACTAGCACGGGCTGTCAATGAGTTTTTTGTTTCAACACACCTTGGAGCTAGGTTTTGTAGACTGAGCTGAAGCATAGACATGTTTGGGTTGCACAGAATTTTCAGACAAAAATCATTTCCCAGTCTCACAAGTAATTGAAACATGCATGTTTCAACATCCCAGTTGTAAATTACCAATCTAGGGGGAAAAAATTAAAAATACTGATTAAAAACATATGCACCTTTCCATCTATTAGTTATCTGTAAGCCATTTGTGTTTATGATGCTTATGTATTTTATGATAGAATAAAATGCAGATGGGTGAAGAGTTAAAGGACACTGGAGCAGGAAGCCTTTCTTGACATAGTAGCATGTGTCTAGTCCCATTTTCCCGGAAAGGCAGAGAGAATTGGAGGAAAAGCACAAGGTTGGAGTCAGGCAGACCCTACTCTATCACTATGCACGTGTGTGAACTACAGCATGGTTTTCATTAGTTCAAGCTCCTTGGAATCCAGTTTCTTCATTTGAAAGATAGGAATGATGATATTCATGTCACAGCGTTGTCATTGTGATTAAGTGATAAAATTCCCAAGCATATGTGCCTGCCCATATGTAGATAGATTGTAGAAAGGAAAGATTTACAACAACAACAACAAAACATGTCAAATGATGTCTAAATCGGAGAGGAGATGGCTCAAGGTTACCATATTACAGAAACTAACAGTGAGATTGGGGGGGCTATAAAGTCATGAACAAATGTTACAATTCTGAATCCACTCATATTATATGCAAAGTATCATGCTGGCTGCTGTGAGTAATACAAAGAAACTAAGACATAGTCTCTACTTTTAAATAGTCAATTACTTCATTGGGGAAGGGGGATCTTCTTGGCTGTAACACTAACAGCTTTTGCCAAACTAAGGTGTGGGTCAGCAGAAGTTCAGTGCTTCTTTTTATCACGAATCATTGTACCTCTTGTTTTAAAGCTTTTGGATGTGTGTAAATTGTGTTTCTCGTGGGCCATCTGTTGCAAGTGAATTGAGTTTCTGGATAGTATCTATTTATTTATTTTTGCTGTCTGTACCTTGGCTTTCCCTTTTCCTCACATTCCTGAGGATCTTCTGATGAATGATAATGATTCTCATTATCATCTTTCATCTGACAATGGCTTGAAGCCACCTGGAGTGTTTTGTCTTTGTTTTCCACCATTATTGTTGATAATGTTGAAAATGTGCTCCTCTCTACACTCCCTTGAATACTTTCAGAAAGAAGGCGGGCTGTGAATGACAGACCAACAAATAATAAAACGATGATTGATAAGAGAGGTTCATAATTGAAGAATTTTCACCATGAAAAGACAGTAAATGGTGTCAACAGTGTCGGGTAGGGGTTCAGGAGAAGGACTGCCTTGGGTTTGAGGAACCAGAGAAATGGTCATTGTGAGGGATGACGGTACTTGCTTTCCATGCGAGGGATTGAATGGTGGAAAGGAAACCCGAGATGAGAGGACTGCCATCCTGGAGATGAATGCAAGAATTGCATCTCAGAAAGAGCTACTGGGTTTTTTTTTTAAATGCATGAATCACTATGTCATTTCTTTTAAGCACAACCAATCCTACAACCCTATCTGACAAATGAGATCATGATTCCTTCCTGAGCCAAAGACAACCACACACAGGCCAGCAGCAATAGAGTGCAATACTTCTAAAGTAGCTTGGTGCCAAACTGTGGTTACTAGAAATACTCCATACAGGATGGTGACAAACTGATTGGAAGGGAACCTCTCTTTAGGGATCTCTGAATCTGATGTGCACAGAGGAAGGTTACCTTAGAGCAAGTATAATTCTGAGGAGTGTTAAGCTGTTTTCTGAGTTTCTCAGGAGGACTGCTGGCCTTGGAATTAAGTGGCTGTGGCTTTGAAGATAATTTCCCTATGATCTCACTTTCTCTAGTAGCTTTAGAAAAATCCTTTATTAGTGTAAATAGTTGTACATGCCTCTCTCTTGTCAATGTAAAGAGCCCTATTGTAATTCAACCAGTATTCTAGGGAAATCAACTAGAAAAATTGTTTCAGAGAAGTTTTCTGAGACTCTTGAGTGCCAGGCTAAAGAATTTGGAGTATGTGCCAAGAGGAACCATTATGCTAGTGCTGGTGTCTCCCTTATTCCAAACATTTTAATGTGTGTATTTTAAGGCTATGTAATGCAACTGGTCTAGTGTAACGACTTCTTAAAAGAAGTATATAGTTTTTGATAAAGATCAACCTGGAATATTTGATTACTTAGTGCATCCATTACATTAATGTAGTGAACTTCACTGTACATCAACAAAGTTGTAGACTTGGCTTTGCTGTAGCTATTGAAACCACATGAATATTTCATGACAGTCAAGGTAGTGGTGTGATAAATATTCAAAAAGGACAACGCTAAAACATTATGTCTGAAAGGGTTATGTTATCGGGATTACACCCATCAAGTGGGGACACAAACGTGGGCATCCTCCACTTCTGGCCTTTCCTGGTCTCTATGCCTGGGGGGCGGGTTGTGGAGTGGCCACTCAGAGGATTGCATTGTCACAGAGAATGTGCTGAGGGAATGACCTATTTATTAATCTTTGATTAGTTCTTTTTGTCAAGTAAAAAGGATAAATTTGGGCTTAAGTAAAGAGACTCTTTATTTAAAAAGACTATTGCAGTAAGAGGAAGGCATCCGACCGTGAGATCTGCCAGCATCTCAACGTTCTGGAATAAAAGATTTTTCTGATATAGAGAGAAGTGGGAATCAGTTGATTAGGAGCGTTTTTCCTTGAGGTCACTGTGGCCTTAGCAGACCCTTCAGGAGGGAAGTTCTGTGTTGCTTGCTCAAGGGTGCATCAAGGTCCTGATTAAAGTTTGGTCAAGTCATTAGTGGATGTTTTATCCAGGTTGCTCAGTGAGGGCAGCTTGGCTAATAATTTATGAGATAAAGATTGGGAACTTGGAAGGCCTGTATCTGGCTTGCCAGAGGTGAATACTGTGTGCATCTTTGTGTCTCATAGGAGCTACATGGGGAAAGGGGGCTCTTTGTAGTCAGAGATTCTGGTAGACAAAAGGGTTTGGGGAGGGCGGGAGTGGGGAACAAGTGGGTGGAGAGCAAGTTCCTAACTGCTGCTGCTTCCCGGGAGCACAGGACTCAGGTGAAGTTCAACATTGCCCGTTATACCAAAGGTATATTTCTGGCATTTCAAGAATAAAACCATTCACGTCAACAGTTCTTGAATGCCTGTGCCATGTTGGGCACTGAGTTAGGTACAAAAATATTAAATAAACCATGATCTTTATCCTGCAGTTCTAAATTTAGAAACCAGATTGCCTCCGAGTAAAACCTGGGAGGCAGTTACAGACGTGATGGACCCAGAGACTGTATTTGGAAGAACCCAAGCATTGGGATGTTTGAATTCTGGGCAGCCTTGTTTGTTCCATCTTCTCCATAGCCCCCCTTTCTCTACAGAACTATCTACAGAAGAGACAAGACCCATATTTGCAATCAAATCTGGGGACATTATGCATTTCACAATAAATAGTAGAACACCATGTGTTCTTTGCATAATTTTCAGAAAGTTATTTAGGTTTGTTTTTGTACCTAATTTGGCAAATGCTGACTTACATCTAAGTGTGTAACTCTTTTTCACAACACTAGTAAGACTGACCAATAGGAAATATTTTTTTTTTCAGGTTTCCAAGGCCCTTTTATTAGGGGAAAGTCCCCTTTATAGCACAAGACTTCACATATGTATTGACAACAACCAGATTCGTTCCTAAAAATCAGGAAGAAAAGAAGGGAAAAACAAAACAGATGCACTTTTTATACATTATTGAACATAAATTAAAAGAATTTATAAAACGGTCACCTTTCTTACACAATCAATGCAGACTGAATTATAAATGCACTGCCAGATTTAAGTTGTTTGAGTTTCATTTTCCAATAATAAATAAATAAAATTTGTTCTTGAGTTTTAGATCCACTGTGAATCATTACTGTGCTTTCTTCCCTTGGTCGCTCCTAAGTGCAGCAGTTGGGAGTACTGGGGTTACAGACTTCATTGGCCCATCAGAATGTATGCCATCTTTTCAAAACTCCGGATCTTGTGCTGAAGTGATGGCTTCCCAGGCCTCTACCACTTCTATGGCTAAGATCAAGTGTAATATGAAATATTTATGTGGTTTCAATAGCTACTGCAAGACCAATCTGTGCTAACTTTGTTGATGTACAGCAGACTCATTAATCAGTGTAAAATTTGGAGACTTGGATCTCAGTAGTACCACATAAATGAATGATGGAGCTGGAGTATGTGTTTTGGTCATGACACTTAGATTCTGATGTTGTAGGCCTCTTTGATTAAAGTATTGAAGGGTTGCTCTCAGAAAGACTGTGTCAGGCCTTTAGTTGAATGGATGGATCAGAGTATCTCAAATAATTGTTTTAATTGATTTTAAACTCAAGCAACCTTGCAGAGGCCAAACAAACAAAAAACAATCTCAGTTTGTATTTAGAGTTTAAGAATTACCTTTATCTTTACAAATAACTAGATATCTAATCCTGTGGATGTTAATTGTCTAGTTAATTAATTAAATTAGAAATACATACATTATTTATCATTATGAATTCTGGGTATTTTTGTTTGTTTTTGAGTTGGAGTCTCACTCCGCCACCCAGGCTGGAGTGCAGTGGCACTTTTACGGCTACTCCAGCGTTTTCCTACTGGGCTTGGGGAATTCTTCTGCCTCAGCCTTCCAACTACAGGTACGTGTTACCATGCCCAGCTGATTTTTTTATTTATTGCAGAGACAAGGTCTCATCACGTTGCCCAAGCTGGTCTTGAGGTATTTTGTATTCATAGGAACTTGTCACAATTCTAAAAATCCTATCTTTAAAGTTATTCGCTTTTTTTTAAAGCTTTAAAATCCTTTCAGTTGTGACGAGTTTTTCTTATTATTAGAAATACTTTTAGGAGTATAAAGCCTTCTTAAATATTTTTCATCTTCAGTGAGAACCACAGAGGATAACTCACAGCATCCATAAAGTGGCCAGCCCACGGCGAAAATTTCTTTGCAATCTTGTTTTCTCTCAAAAGGGAAACATTTTTATTCTACTTTATGGTCTATCCATGGCTGTTTTTATCGGAAACTAATTTCTTAAGTTGCTTCTGATTGAGAATATCTCAACCTATAAGAAACCCCAGGGAAGAAACCTCTTTTACTCTGTGGCTTGGAGTGTACACTGGTGCTGAACTGTGGATTCCCTGAAGGCGTGACTATTTCAGTTCAAAAAGTCTTGTCAACGTCAAGTTTAAACGGGGATTAGATGTCATGTGAGAACAAGAGAGAGAAAAAGGGAGTTAGGGGACAAACTGGATTAGAACTCCGAAGTTCAAGTACCCACAGGGCTCCAGGCAGCGTGGGTGAAGGTAATATAGTAGCCACAGTACCATGGATTTGGAGTACGTTGGCCACTGGAGGCTGAGTGCACCTTCAAAAGAGGCAGCCACTTGCTGGCCTACGTAGCACACAAGCCTAGTTTTGCTAGATGGTATAATTTTTTTAAAAAGAAATCGGAAATATAGGTTTTTGTAAGAAATCTTCTCATGTCAGTCGGTTCAGGACTTGGTCAGAAAAACAGAAGCCACTTTATCTAATCCCAGAAAGAGTGTTAACATATAGGAAGTTGCAGGTTTACACCACTGTTGGAAGTGATGGGGAGAAAAAGCCAGAGAATTTTCTCACAGACTCTAAAGATCTCTGTCTGTAGGACCAAGGTACAACCTGAGTCCTCAGAACTCTTTGAGACTCTCTGCCCATCTCTCTCAGTTGGCGACCCCAGTGTCTTATGTCTGAACAAGCCACCACGGGTTGTCTCAGTGACTACAGCACTGAAGTGAGCCCTTCCTTGGGTACGTGAGGAGGCTGCTGAGACCTTCTTTTCTGTCCTCTGATCTGTCTGCCCAAGTGTCTGTTTGCAGCCTCTAGAAGCATCTGAGCTTCTTCTTCTTTCTGAATCCCCGCAGTGCCTTTCAAAGTGGACCCTGACACAGAAGCTCTTGGAAGACAGGATACAGAGAAACTCATTTGCAGAGCAGGCCTTAGAAGAGGGTGGCAGAGATGCCAGCAGACCACAGACAATTTGGCTCTCTCCTGGACTTTTCTGTTTTGGCAACTAATTCAAATTTCACATGCTGTGCTGGCCAATACTGTGTGTTCCAAAGACAACGCACGCATGGCCAGAGCCGCCTATGGTCAGCTCAAGGGAGGCAGGGCAGGAAGCCCAGGACTGGGTGTCAGGAGGCAGGACCACTCAGAAAAGACAGCAAGGTACTATGTCAAACTCCATTGACTTAATGGTCTGGCCAGGGCCTGGCTTATTGAATCCATTTTCTCCCCTCTCAACAACTGCCAGCATCTCTGAGAAACAGTGGGGGCAGCAACTCTCGTCTCTTCATCTCTGTGATTTCTGTTTTATTAGAGTAAAGGCCCAGACACTTACCTAGGGTAAAGAAGTGGACTAGATTACATGGGACCCCTGGATTTGGGAGAAGTTAAGACTACAGCCTCATTAGCTAGAATGTGGTGGAGGGCCAACTCTTAGCACAGAATGATGATCTTTCTATTTTGTTCTTACATAAAAGGGTGTTTTTGTAGCAGAAAGAACAGAATTGAGATTTTCCTTTTTAAACATTCTATGGGTGTGTTTATTAAGAAAAATGTAGAGGGAAGGCTGAAATTTCCCAAGCTGTAGTCTTGGGACAATGAAGGACTTCTGTTACTCCTGAACCAGTCATCATCCAACCATGATGCAGATGGGAAGGAAGGAGCATCGTGTCTGGACTTCTAACCCTCTACCTTTCTTTCTGACTTGTGAAGTAAAGAGAAATTCTTCCATTCCATTTTAGATGTCTGTACATTCAAGTCTAACTGGAAATTTTAGTAAATGACATGCAAGAAAGGAATAGTCTGTAAACCAAGAAATCAGCGTCTCCCTTGTATCCAGAGTAAACAAACACACATAACTTTTTGGTTCTTGGCATTAAATTTTTGCTGTTCTTACTTCTGTATCAACACAGAGGTTATGTCCTTCCCCCATCAAATAAAGGAGGAAGGCCATTAAAATACATGCCAAGTAACAGTGATTTTCATCTCACGAAGATTTGCTGAGGCAGTTTAATTCAGGAATACCTTTAACCAGAGAAGCTTTTACCCTCCTTAAATGATCATATGGATCATAAAGTACTAATAAAATCTCCAGCTGCACTTCCGTGAGGGTACGGATACAGTGGGGTTATGGAGATGTGTGGTTTGTAAGCTGTGCAGACTGCTCAGCTTCATTAAGAGAAGGATACGTTGCTCCCTGACATGATGTCACCCTTTACCGGGTGCTAGAGACAGAGGTGCTTCTGGCAACTGCAGCTGTGGTGAGCTGGGCCTGCTCACACCTTGGTGCCTGCAGGGCTGACAGGGGGCAGGTTCTGTCCAAGAGCACCTTCTTCTGTTGAAAATCTCTTTGAAAGCATTCCTGTGCACAACAAAATCCACACGACTCTTTTTAACACTTCCTTTGGTGCTATGCATGTGTTTTTGTAATGGATGTCCTGGAGAGGCAATGTGGAACCGTGGAAAGCACGCAGGTGTTTAGCCTGTTAGCCCTGTGCTCTCCCACTAACCAGCTGTGACATGGGCATTTCCTCTCAGTGCCTCCACTTGCATCTAAAATGGGATAAGCAAGGCCCACCACAGAGTGGTTGTGAGAATAAAATCAGGTGGTGTGGATGAGAATACGTTACAAACTGTGAAACGAAATGGCCATTGTTACTCATATACATTTTTATGTTTAACAGTTTTCGTAGTTATTTGTACTTCTTTATGCTTTTCTTTCTGAAATTCTGTATCTGGCTTTTGTTTTTAGGAGAAAAATGTCATGATTTTGATTTGAGGTACACTTTATTTATTCCATATTTTTCCTTGAACAAATGCAGAGCACACTGATATCATTCACTGATACAGAGTTTCAGTGAGAACTTTTCATAAGCAATTTCAGTGGTCAAATAGCGGTCCTACATCCTTTTTAATATTATAATAAATACTGATAAGGGAGAATTCCTACAGATCCTTTGTTTGTGTAGAGCCCAGTTGATTTTGATATTCTCCCAACTCAACTTTGTTACAAGTAAATCAGAGCAAGTTAATACAAAAGATGTAAGTTTAGCACCGTATATTGTATATTTGAAGCCATTGCCAGATTACAGAGATGTATTCTGGGTTTCCACTGTTTTGTGGAAGTACTGAGGTAGGAGGATTTTTTTTCCCTCTGCTGCAGGCTTCAGGATTAGCTTTCATAACGAAATTACACTTCAAAACCTCTCATTCTAATGTAAAATTACTTTATAATGTATCAAAACTTAAGACGAAATTGTAGGTATTCTTAGTGACCTCCTAACAATATATTAAAAAATTTTGAGAGGACCAACATTTCAAACTCACTAACATTCAACTGGAGTCTCAGGTGTCTTGAGTGTTCCCTAATGCCATCATGGAGAAGAAATGTTCATAAAAGGAATCTACCAATTATTGCCCAGTAAACCACGTTATATTATACATAAAATTATAGAATTTTCTTTTGTAAAAACAAATTCAGCTGAGTTTTTTCATGTTTTACTTTGGAGAAGTAGAAAAAACATTCTCTTATGTACTATATTGGTATATATTTCTTTATTCAAATACTTAAATCTTCTCTGTTTATTTTCAGTTTATTGCCCCTCCAACTGAATTCCTGATTGTTGATAATCTAACTCCCTCTGGCATATTTACTCATACTTTGAGAATAAAGGAAGCTTATCATAATATTTTAAACTATATAAATAGTAACAGCAAGCACTTTTATTGTATTTCTTATGTGCTATGCACTGTTCTAAGTCTTTTACATGCATTTAATCCTCACCACAACCCTATGGGATGCAGAAAATTGATGTGCACTGTTTCTCTCTAGAGAAATGTGCTGTACCTTTTTTTTTTAAATCTCAATTTATTTTATTGGGGGGAATTATGATACATTATTTAGAACAGGGCTAATTAATCAGTGTTATGACATCCCACAATTCTATGAAGCATCTCAACTGGTTAGAGATATACAATTTATTTTCCTCTCTTATTTTGGGATTTTTCATACAGATTAGTACAGAATTCTTTTTTCTAATTTTTTTTCTTTTCTTTAAATTTATTTATTTATTACAAAGATGTGGGGTACAATTCAGGGTTAGGTATACAAACATTGATCATGCAGGTACCCTTGTTGATGAGGTGTATGCCCCTCCCTCCCCTAGCAGTTTCCCTCAACCCGCCCTTCCCCTGACAGTTTTCCACTACTGCCAATCGCTTTCTTATAGCACTATAATTGTTCAAGGTCACCTTATGAGTGAGAACATATGGAACTCAGTTCTTTGTTTTTGTGATAAATCACTGATAAGAGTGACTCCAAATCCACCCAATTTGCCGCAAAGTCCATATATTTGTCCTTCTTTATGGCTGCATAATATTCCACTGTGTATATGTGCCACCTTTTTTTTTATCCAGTCCAGCTTCGATGGGCAGCATGGTTGGTTCCCATGTTTTTGCTATTGTGAATAGAGCTGCAACAAGCATACGTGTGCAGGTATCTTTTTTGTAGAATGATTTGAGTTCCTCCGGGTATATTCCCAATAGGGGAATTGCTGGGTCACATGGAAGGTCAATTTCTAGTTCTTTCAGAAATCACCACACTGTCTTCCAACTTTAAAAACTTTTAGGTAGTTTTAAAATTTACCTCCCCTGCGCTCTGCCAAAAAGTGTGTGAAAGTTGTCATAATTGAGTTCAGGGAAAATAGTATACTAGGAAGTCAACCAAAAATTATTTTGTCAAGCTGAAAATTTGTCTAATTTCTAGTCAGGAGCTCCACATTAACTGTCTTTTTCACAAGGCTTTAGACATTCCCTCTTGGACTTTCCCTTTCTAGTCACTGGGGAACTCTAGCAAGCCCTGGAGCAATGATTCAAGTGTTTATAGGTGGCTCACCCAGAAGCCATTTCTCAACCATTTTTTCCCCAAGGACACTTCAGGAAAAGAAGCATCTCTCTCTCTCTCTTTGGGAAGGCATTCGGTACACTCTGCATATAAAGGAGAGGAAGGCAGTCTTCGGTACACTCTGCATATAAAGGAGAGGAAGGCAGTCATTGAATGATCATGAGGGGATGTCCTGTTGATAAAAATGTTTACAGGTGAGTTTTTGCCTAAAGTTGCATTTTTACACATGTTTAGACACAATGAGCAAAATAAATTGTAAACATTTATTCATGAATGACTTTTCCTCCTATGTGCTAAAAAGTGAAATTTGAGCTTTTCAAATAAACTGGAGAAAACCTTGAAATCACCCAAATTAATGAGATAGCCCTATACAAAAGAGATTAGATTGGGAATAAATGCGATCCATTAGGCCACTGATATTTCCAGCTGAATCTTTCCTGGATAGAATCAATCAAAATGTGTTTCTGGTTGTTGTCCAGCACAATTTTGCTCATATTTTAGGGTATAACTTGTATACAGTTATGGAATTTTGCAGCCAAACTCCAAGAAGCACTGGCATTCATGAGCCATCCTGCACTTCAGATGCACACAGGACACATGATGTTTTAATGCTGTCTTGTAGCTGCTTCCAGGCTTCAGTGGGATCATGCAGGTTAGACTCAATCGCTGTGAGGATAATTATAGCTGATTAGAAAATGGATGATTATGGCCATTTTGTCAAAACCACACACCTACAGATTTCTGAGCTTATAACAAGCAGGAGAGAATGAGATAAACCATGCTCAGGATACTTGCCAAGTGGTAGTCCTCAGTGTGGAAGTGTGTTGTGATTATGAAGATGTCAAGTGTCAGAATATGTTTCTGAGACAGCTGTTATATCCATAGACACACATTACAAATGGGACATATTCTCTATTTATCTTATTATTTTATTTTTTTGAGTCAGATCTCACTCTGTCACCCAGGCTGGAGTGCAGCGTCATGATCACGACGATCACGGCTCGTGGCAGCCTCGACCTCCTGGGCTCAGGTGATCCTTCCACCTCAGCATCCCAAGTAACTGGGACTTTAGGCAGGTGCCACCATGTCTGACTATTTTTTTGTTTTGTAGAGGCGAGGCTTTGGTGTGCTGACCAAGTTGATCTCAAATTCCTGAGGTCAAGCAATCTGCCGACCTCAGCCTCTCAAAATGCTGGGATTACAGGCATGAGCCATGGCACCTGGCCACAAATGGGACATATTCTTATTCATTTAGAGCAGTTTAGATGCTGTATGGTCTATCAGCTAGAGGAGTAAGCCTGAGTTTTTAACTTCTCTCCCAGCCCAAACGCTGCTTAACCAATAGGGGATATGAGTCAATTTTGTATGGGCTTATAATTGTTTTGGGTTTCAGGTTTCAGAAACAAAACCAAATCTTGGTTAAAGAAAGTGGGAAATTTATTGGCACTTCCTCAATCATGACAAGATGCGGGGTCCAGATCTCACTCCCCATCTCCATTACTTGGTCAGTATTCTCCTGTGTTGGTGTCACTCTGGGTCAAGCTGATTCTGGCCAAATGGTAGTACGTGGCAATTCTAGGCTAATAGACTTAGAGCTAGTGATTCCCATGACATGATTAAGTGTATAACTCTTGTTCACAACCCTAGCGAGACCCTGACTAATATAAAATATTTATGTGGTTTCAATAGCTACCACAAGGCTAATCTGTGTACTTTGTTTATGTACAGCAGATTCATCAGTCAGTGTAAAATGTAGAGACTTGAATCTCAGTAGTACCATATAAATAAACAATGGAACTGGAGTATGTTATTTGGGTCTGGTTTGTAAACTACCACATTTTTAAAAGATCTCTTTTTAAACTCCATTTTCTCATGCATCTTAATTCCATATCTAATTCAGTGGGAATGTTCTAGATGTCTATAGAGTGGAGATACCATTATGCATGTGATTTGAACTCTCTTCCCCTTTCTGTTTAGAACAAGAGTAAGCCTGAGTTTTAGAACAAGGAGTAAGCCTGAGTTTTACTCCTTACAGGGAGTAAGCCTGAGTTTTCCCCTTTCTGTTTAGAACAAGAGTGAGCCTGAGTTAATTTTTCCTATTTTGTCTCAAAATCCGGTGTTTCTTTTCTCACTGGTATACAAAAATCCATAAGTCTCTTGGTTCCAAGTCATAGCTGTCTAACTCACTCAAGGAGAAGAAAGTTCTGGAATATTTGTGTGACTGCAGGAAGATCAGGAATATAGTTGGCATCAGGGAACTTGGAACCAAGACTTCCAATGCCACAAGGATTGTCCTTTTGTTTTTCTTGTCTCTCCTTCCAGCTCTGGGTAAAGTCTATTATTTCAGATCTGTCTTCTTCCTTTTCTGGTCTAGAAACATAATTGAGCCAGCCCAAGGACACAGCACTTTCCAGTTTTGCCACCTGAGAGGGACTGAATGTATTTTCCAGCTGTAATTTTAAAAGTCCCAGGGAAGGATTCTCACTGGTCTTCTGTATGTCAAATACCTGCCCCAGACCAATGATCTTTGGCTAGGGGTTGGGTGTACTAGAACTGGGAAAATCACTAGGAAGAAATGTTGGAGGAGGGGTTTGAGGGATGGTCTGTAAAATAAAAAGGTGTTCATTCCAGAAGATGAGAGGAGAGACATGGAGTCAAACTATACATTTCTACTGCATGAAGTCATGACATAATTGTTAAACTCTGTGGTTTTGGACATAGAGGCTATGTGTTCTATAAGTGGTATAGTTAGTTGTTGCTTAGAGTAATTAAATGTATAACTCATAATGTTAAATAATTTTCAAAGACCTTTTGAGTATGATTCATGCCCTTGAAAACAATTTTATTTTAAATTTCAAAGAGGTTTTTTTTTTGTTAGAAGTAATTAAGATATGACTAGCAAAGTCCCTTCACTTAGAATCCATCCAGACAGCCAAACTATGTGCTTCTCCTGTTAAACCAGGTAGAATTTGAACTCTTAAGAGAGTAGTTTTATAGACATTGTTTTGTGTGAGCTTGGTCAAAACCAAGTGGAGAATATGTAAACTGAAAGGCTTACTCCTTTTCTGACTATCCCTTTATAATGATTGCCCTCTTCATTTGTTTACTGAGAAGTTCCAGTGCAACAATAAATGCTCCATTGTTCTGTGCCCCCTGGGTCTAGAAAAAATACTTAACAGAAATAAAGAAATCAAATGGTAGGTTTCAACAAACTTCAAAAGGACATAACCTTCCTTATGCTGTGCTTGACTCTTGTTCACTTTCAAAACTCTTTGTTCACATTTAAAATTTCTGGGTTTATGTCTTTATTTTCACTTGAAGACAGCAATGTAACAGGATGTTAAAATGGAATTCTTATCATAACTTTGAGGTTGCAATAGAATGTGTATCTGGTATCAAAGTGACACAGCCTCTAAATGCATAATGCATCAGGAAATGGTTTTTATAATTCTTGAGGCCCCAAATTTGGAGGTTCTTTACAAACTTTGAGAATGTGAAAAAGAGTAGTCTGGGGAAGAAATTATGAGGAGAAATTTTATGGAGAAATCTATGCTGTGAGCCCAATTCAAGCCAGCGGGAGATCCTTCTAGACTCAGTAAGCCTGACTGGTGTCTTTGGGATTCGGGAGATATAGTGGCCTGGAGTTTTCTTCCCACTAGGAATTCTGCATTTGGTAGCAGAGAAAAGTGGCAGCAGCTGCTCCTGGAAGTAATGACAGTTCTATCTAGGGGTGGGGCAGAGGTGATCTCTTGGGAGAGAAGGCTGGCCTGGAGCCATCTGAAGTCTTACCAAGTAGATTGTCTGGAAGGCCAGAGAACCCAACATCAAGGCTGTGGAGTGTGGGCCATAGGAGAAAGGTTTCGCTGAGGGGAAGAAGCTGCAGTTAGAAGGGGGTACTGACTTTTTCTCTAAAATTGAATAATTGGATCAGTGGGATCCCAGTGCAAATAAAGGATGATGCTCTAAGGACACCAGGGAAGAGTCCGTGTTAGCCATTATCTAAGCCAGAAAGACAAAACCGAATACCACCGTTCCCTCTTCCCATAGTCGTCTCCCTGTGCTCTGTTCCCAGTTAGTCAGCCTTTGAGGCGAAAAGAAAGAAAAAAGAATCAAGCAAGACCCTCCTATCACTGCACAAAGCTGGTGGGGGAAAAGTCTGGCATTTTGCTTTTAAAACAGTGACCTAACTTATCTAAAATATTTTGGGAAATTCTTTGCGAGGATATAAGCACTGAGCATAATCATGCTTTTTGTCAAATTGACAGATGAAAGATGGAATTTCTTGAGGATAATGTCATATTTTTTCCATTTAAAAAATTTCAATAACTAAATTAGAATGTATTTTTAGAATTATTGCTATGTTAAATTTGGAGGTAGCTTTTTTTCTCACTGGTATACATAAAAATAATGCTGTGTCTTATAATGGATGGTCTCACATAAAATAGTATATGAAAGAAGGGATTTGCTGAAAATAGACATTTTTACATTATCTTTAAACTTTAACAGAACCATTTCCGTTTCTGTTACTGGAGGCTCTGAGAGTGCCTCATGGGGCCAGTAAGTTGCTCCCAGGGACTCTGGATTGACTCTCTGTTGAGTCCCAGTACTCTGAAGGGGATTTGGAAATTTTCAGGAATGTTCTTGAGGTTTAGAGGGGGTCAGTAAAAGGGCTTGGGCTGGCTCAGTTGGAAGGAAACCCAAATGGCCTTGAGTGGGATGAACCTGATTTAGCACTCCACATAGCCTTGAGGGATGTTGGGAAGGGCCTGGACCAAACTCTGGCTATATGGGACTTTTCTGTCCCCTGGGTATGCCATGCCCATTAAGTACAAACGCGTCATCTCCAGTGGGAAAGCTGAGGTTCAGTTGGTCTTTTCTGCCCTTCTATGTATGACCCCAGGGTTCTAAAGATAATTGTTGAAGCATTATGGAGATGGAAATGTGAGGAGCACAACATTGTGAGGAATCAAAGGGGGCGTCATGAAATGGAAGGGAACACTTTGCTACATGGTGCAAGTTGAAATTCTTAATGGATGGGCAAGCTTTTAAAATGTGGTTGTCCTTGGCATTAACTGTGGTGCTGGCTAAATTCCAGCCAGTTAGATTTTCTCAGTCATCATTTCAGTTTCAATGACTTTTGACTCTATTACATGAATATTTTTGTGATAATTAATTCCATTGTTTTTAAAAAAGCATTTGAATGAAAGGAAAATCAAATGGAGTAACTTGTTGAAACATCATTTATTTTAGCAAGAGAATTAAATGATTGTGGATTCAGGACAATGGATATATTTAATTAAAAACCTCATTCATTGAATAATTATGAAAAACCTCTTCCAAGTCTAAACTTTTAAACCTTCCCAGCATAGCACTATACAACTTAATGTACATTCAGCGAGAAAAAATAAGGCAACATATTAATGCTTCAACTTTCCATTTTATCCATAATTATTTAAGGCTTTATGTTGATGCATTTAAAATGCCCTAATTTTCTTAATGTAAATGTAATAAAAGTTTTTTTTCTGAGTCAGTCTCACTCTGTCACCCAGGCGGAGTGCAGTGGCATGCTCATGGCCACTGGGCTCTGGTGATCCTTCCACCTCATCTTTCCAAGTAGCCAGAACTACAGAGGTGTGCTAGCACACCCAGCTAATTTTTTATTTATTGTAGAGATGAGGTCTCACCGAGTTGCCCAGGCTGGTCTTGAACCCATAGGCTCAGGCAATCCACTAGCCTCAACTCCTAAAGTGCTGGGATTACAGGCTGAGCCACCGAGCCCAGCCAATAAAAGTTTTTAATGGTAAAAGACTTCAAAAACAAACTATAAAGGTAAGCAATAATACTAACAGAAAACTTTTGTAATTGTATAACTAACAAAGATGTGTTCTCTATATTATATGAGGTTATCACAGTTTTGCTGGAATGAAAGAGAAATCACTTATAAAAAAACCCAGAAAATGATTACTTATCAACAACTTACAAATGATGACATACAAATTACCAATAAGTCATTTCAAAAGAAAATAAACCTCATTAATAATAAAATATGAATTAAAATAATAGCAAGATCCGTCTTGCCTGTCTAAAATCAAATGATAAGAATAAATGAATCAGTTTGGTATTGGTGAGGGTACACTTAACAAGAAACTTCTACATGGGACACATATTCTTCATCTATTTTTGAGAAAAGATTGACATTAATCTATCAAAATTTAAAATGTGCCCATTTATGATGCACCAACAGAAATACTGGCACAAATTTGCAGAAATATAAGACTCATATAAGAATGTTGAATGTAGAACTGTAAAAAAGAGTGAAATGTCCATCCAATCAGGTGACTGGTTATGTAAATCATAGCACCTATGGAAACGATGCAATCTTTTAAAAAGGATTGCAATACATTTGTGTGTATTGACATAGTAATAGTTGAGTTAAAAAGACAAGTCAAACATTGCCAATAATATGACTTTACTTGTATAAAAAGAAACTGGTTTCAAAGAATATACACTGTTGTAGTCTGTTTCGTGCTGCTAAAACAGAAGATCACAAACTGGGTAACTTATAAACAAAGGAAGTTTACTTGGCTCATGCTTCTGGAGGCCGGGAAGTCCAAAGTCAAGGGACCACTTCTGGTAAGGGCCTTCTTACCGCCTCATAATATGATGGAGGACATCACGGGTTAAGAGAGCCCACAAGAGAAAGTAAGGTGAGGCCAAAATTGCTTTTATAACAAATTCACTACTGAGATAACAACATGGATACATTCATGAGTGAGAGTGTAACCTCATGACGCAAATACCTCCCATTAGGCCCCACCATGCAACACTGCTGTATTGAGGATTAAGTTTCCAATACATGAACTTTGGGGACACATTTAAACCCTATCACACACTAGAAGTTAATAATGAATACTTGTAGGGGACAGAATTCAAGATAGGGTGGGAGAACTTTCTTTTTTTATTGAGATTTGTTATAATTTTGGAAAATTTATGAAGAGCATTTATTTGTAAAAATTTTTTTTTAAAAATTGAAAAAAAAAAGAAACATAGGAAGAGAAAAGGTCATCCATAATTTCACAATCTAGATATAGCCATTATTAACATTTTGGGATACTGCTTTCAAACATATATCTTTTTACATATGTGTGTGTATGTGTATCGTATTTCTGAGTTTTCTCGTATATCAATTTTTTTTTGAGTTGTAGTCTCACTCTGTCACCCAGGCTGGAGTGCAGTGGCACACTCACAGCCACCGCAGCCTCGACCTGCTGGGCTCCAGCAATCCTTCTGCCTCAGCCTTCCAAGTAGCCAGAACTACCGGCGTGTGCTAACATACCCGGCTAACTTTTGATTTATTGTAAAGACGAAGTCTCGCCAAGTTACCTGGGCAGGTCTCGAACCTGTGGACTCAGGCAATCCACTCGCCTCAGCCTTCCAAAGCTCTGGGATTACAGGCTGAGCCACTGAGTCTGATTGTATATCAATATTTTTGAAAAAATACATTTAATAATGGTTTAGTGATATTCTATCACTAAGCATTGCCATATTTAATTATTTTACATTGTAGGATATTAGCTTGTTTCAAACTTTTAAGTATTACAGATAATGTTGGGATTAATATCTTGGTGTGGAAATCTGCCCCCCTTTCTGGTTATTTCCTCAAAATAGATTCCTAGAAGTATGAGGGGAAAAAAACCATAATTTATTTATTAAAAATTGTGTATTTAATCTTACATGTTTAAACTTCAGTCACCTTCAAAGTACTCTTCATTTGATGCAATATACCTATTGAGATGTTTTTTCCACTGCTCATAACAGTTTTTGAACTCGTCAATTTTGATGCCTTTTAGTGCTTCTGCTGTTTATTTGTTTCATGTCTTCCACATTGGCTAAACATTTCCTTTGAGAACTTTTTTCACCCGTGGAAACAAAATAAAGTTGCTTGGGGCAAAATAGGGTGAATGGGAAGAGTGATACACTGAAATCATACCATTTGGGGTCAAAAACTACTGAACACTAAGTGTGGTGTGGGCAGGTGCATTGTCAAGGTGGAAGAAACTGTCACAACTCTGGATGTTTCTTCCAAAAATCATGATGCAACCATCTCAGAACTTCCAGATAAAAACTTTGGTTTACTATTTGATCCAGAGAAACAAATTTTGAACGTTACAAGGGGCCTATGCTCCAAAAAAATAATAATAATTTCATTTTTGGGAGGGGGCCTTCCCTCATAGGTTTGCTGGATTAAAACATATGATCATTAATTTATATTACAAATTCACTTTATAATATAATTACAATTACTATTTTTTAATCTTAAAGATAATAGTAGGGAAGACTATGAGTTGAAAAATAAAAGCCTCTATTCTAGACCTGATAAATGACTTCAGCAAAGTCTCAGTAAAAATTAACATACAAGCCGGGCTCGGTGGCTCAGCCTGTAATCCCGTGCCTTTGGGAGGCTGAGGTGAATGAATTGTCTGAGCCCACGGGTGCGAAACCCGCCTGGGCAGCTAGACCTCATCTCCACAGTAAATCAAAAAATCGGCTGGACGTGGTAGCGCATGCCTGTAATTCCGGCTACTTGGAAGGCTGAGGCAGAAGTATCGCCGGAGCCCAGCAGGTCGAGGCTGTGGTGGCCAGGAGCGACCACTGCACTCCAGTCTGGGCGATAGAGTGAGACTCCAACTCAAAAAAAAAAAATTAACATACAAAAATCAACAGCATTTCTTTTTAAAATTTTTTAATTAATTTTTAAAAAATTTATTTAAAAGATATGGGGTGCAATTCAGTATTAGGTATACACGTGGTCATCATACAGGTAACATTTGGGACTCCCTTTGGTCCCCAATTTGCCTGGTGTGAGATCAGGTACCCCTATTGATGTTGATTTCCCCCCCCACCCCCACCCTGGCAGTATCCTGCTACTGCCAATCCCTTTCTTATAGTATTATGGTAAATGTTCAGGGTCTGCTTATGAGTGAGAACATGTGGTACTCTATTCTTTGTTTCTGTGATAGTTCACCGAGTATGATAGACTCTAAATCCATCCAAGTTGTTCTGAAATCCTTATGTTAGTCCTTCTTTATGGCTGAGTGGTATTCTATTGTGTATATGTACCACATTTTAAAAAATCCAGTCCAGTTTTGATGGGCAGCGTGGTTGGCTCCACAGTTTTGCTATTGCGAATAGTGCTGTAATAAACATGCATGTGCAGGTACCTTTTTTGTAGAATACTTTGAGTTCCTCTGCGTATATTCCCAGTAGGGAGGTTGCTGGGTCATATGGAGGGTCAATATCTAGCTTTTTTAGAAATCATCACACTTTCTTCCAAAGAAGCTGCTCTAGTTTGCATTCCCACCAGCAGTGTAGAAGCATTCCCTTTTCTCTGCATCCTTGCCAGCATCGGTTGCTATTTGTTTTATTAATGATGGCCAGTCTTACTGGGCTTAGGAGGTATCTGAATGTGATTTTCATTTTTCTGATGATTAGTGAGGCTGAGTACTTTTTCATGCCCAAATATCTTCTTTTGAGAAGTATCTATTCATGTCTTTTGCCCACTTTTTAATGGGGCTGTCTTTTTTTTTTCGTTTCAGCACATTGAGTTCCTTGTAAACCCTGGATGTTAAATCTTTGTCAGATGTGCAGTTGACAAGTATTTCTTCCCATTCTGTGGACTGTCTCTGCTCTCTCAAATGTTTATTTTGCTTTGCAGAAACTTTTCAGTTTAATGAGGTCCCACTTGTCTATCTTATCTCTTACGGCATGAGCACTTGGGGTTTTGATCAGGAATTGTTTGCTAGTTCCAATTTCCATAAGGGTTTCTCCTGCATTTTCTAAGGTTCTTATAGTTTGAGGTTTTATGTTTAGGTCTTTGATCTGTTTAGAGTTGATTTTTTGTGTATGATGATAGGTAGGGGTCCTGTTTTAATCTTCTTCATATGGTTAGCCATGTTTCCCAGCACCGTTTACTGAACAGGTTCTCCTCTTCCCAGTGGTTGCTGGTGGAGGCTTTGTCGAAGATGAGTTGGTTGAGAAATGGAAGTTTTGCTTCTGGAATCTTTATCCTGTTCCATTGGTCCTTATGCCTATTCTTATACCAATAGCAGGCTGTTTTGATTATTGTATTCTTATAGTAAAGTTTAAAGTCTGGAAGTGTGATACCTCCTGCTTCCTTTCTTTTGCTAAGGATTGTTTTGGCTATTCAAGGTCATTTATGCTTCCATGTGAATTTCTGTGTTGTCATTTCCAGGTCTGAGAAGAATTATGTTGGTAATTTAATGGGAACTGCATTGAACCTATGGATTGTCTTGTTAGGATGGGCATCTTAATGTTGATTCTTCCTATCCATGAGCATGGAATATTTTTCTACTTATTTATGTCTTCTTGAATTTCTCTGAACAGTGTTTTGTTTTCATTGCAAATGTCTTTCACTTCTCTGGTTAGAAAGATGCCGAGATATTTCTTTTTTTCCTGTGGGTATTGTGAATGGGATTGTGCTTCTCAGTTGGTTCTCTGCTTACTTGTTTTTGTGTATAAGAATGCAACTGTCTCTTCCACATTTATTTTGTACCCCAAGACTTTGCCAAAGTCCTTTATCAGTGAAAGCAGGTTTTTGACAGATTCTCTTGGGTTTTCGAGGTATAGGGTCATATCGTCAGCAAAGAGGATTAACTTAGCTTTCTCTTTTCCTATTTGGATACTCCTGATTTTCTTCTCTTGTCTAATTGCTCTAACACAATGTTGAACAGGAGGGATGAGAGTTGGCAGTCTTGTCTTGTTCTGGTTTTCAGGAGATATGTTTCCAGTTTCTGTCCATTTGGCAATATGTTGACTGTATGTTTATCATAGATGGTGCTTACTACTTTGAGGTATGTTCCTTCTATACCTAGGTGTTTGAGGGTTTTTATCAAGAAGGGATGCTGGCTTTTATCACAAGCTTTTTCTGCATCTAATGGTATAATGATGTGGTACTTGTTTTTACATCTGTTGATATATTTAATTACATTTATGGTCTTGCAGATGTTGAACCAGTCCTGCATTCCAGGGATGAAACCTACTTGGTCACAGTGGATGATTTTTGAGATGTGTTTGGATTCTATTTGCTAGAAGCTTGTTGAGAATTTTTGCACCTATGTTCATTAGTGATACTGGCCTCTAGTTCTATTATTTATTTATTTATTTTTATCTTTACCTTGTTTTGGTATCAGTGTTATGTTAGCGCTTTTTTGTAGGTAGTTTTCTTATGGATTATTCTGCTAAAGTTAGGGTTTTGGTGGTCTTGTCTTTCCAGCTCCCTTAGGCAGTTTGTTAAGTTGTTAACTTGTGATCTTTCCATTTTCTTGATGTGTGTTTATAGAGATATAAATTATCCTCTTAGAACTGTTTTCATGGCATCCCTGAGGTTTTGGTAAGGTGTTTCTTAATTTTCATTTGTTTTGAGGAGTCTTTAATTTCTATTTTGATATCTGTGTTGACCCAGGAGTTATTCAGCATCATGCTGTTTAGTGTCCATGTCTTTGTGGGTTTGGGGGTAATTTTGTTGTTGTTGATATTTAGTCTTATTCCGCTATGGTCTGAGATGGTGCATGACAGTATTCTGATCTTACGAAATTTGCTTATGCTTGATTTATGGTCAAGGATGTGATCAATCTTGGAGTACCTTCCATGTGGTGATGTGCTCCTTCTAGGGTTTTTTCTTTTGTGTAGGTGAATTACTATGTGCCTAGGGGTTGGTCTTCTCATTTGATGTCTTGCAGGGGTTCCCTGTATCTCCTTTATGGATGGTCACATCTCTAGTGAGATGAGGAAATTTTCTTGAATAACCTCCTGGAATTTTTTTTTTTTTGAGTTGGAGTCTCACTCTGTCACCCAGACTGGAGTGCAGTGGCACGCTCCTGGCCATCGCAGCCTTGACCTGCTGGGCTTCGGCGATTCTTCTGCCTCAGCCTTCCAAGTAGCTGGAACTACAGGCGTGTGCTACCACACCCAGCTAATTTTTTGATTTATTGTAGAGATGAGGCCTCACCAAGTTACCCAGGTGGGTCTCGAACCCGTGGGCTCAGGCAATCCACTCACCTCAGTTTCCCAAGGTGAGGGATTACAGGCTGAGCCACAGAGCCCGGATCTCCTGGAATTCTTGCTCCAAGGTATTCTCCATTTCTTTTTCTTCTTCTTGGATACCAATCAGGCATAGGTTTGACCTCTTGATATACTTGCACATCTCTTGGAGGCTTTGTTCTTTCTTTCTGAGTTTTTTTTTTAAGCTTTTTACAGATAAGGTTAATTCCATGTTTTGGTCTTCAAGCTCTGAGAATCTTTATTCTACTTGGTTAATTCTGTTTTCCATGCTTGTCATCTTGTTTATTTCCAGGATGAAATTTTTTATGGCCAAAATCTCTGATACAAGCTCTTGCAGTGTTGCATCTTGTCTTTCTTGAGTCTTACTCACTCTTTCCACCCATTATCTAATCCCTTTTGCATTCCTGGACCAGTTATTGATGACTTCCACTGTTTGGTCTCTGAGGTCTGATTTTTCAGGCATTTTCTCTTTGTTACACTGGGAATTGCCTGTGTTAGTCCATTAATTTTTTTCCCTCATTGGTGACAGATCTCTTTCTTTTCTCTTTTGTTCCATTATTCAGTGGCAGTGGGAAAGGCTTTCACTTCTGATGTCTACTCAGCCCTCTATTCTTCCCTGATCAGGGCTTTGAATTTATTATATTTTGAAACAGGGCTTTGGGTGGGAAGCTTTGCTGTCTCTTTTAGTTTTGAGAGTCAAATAAGGTGGAGGATGTGGAACTGGGATTCAGAAACTACTTGCAAATCCCAATTTTCACTGATTGTGGTATGGGTTCCCTGAGATCCACTCCCCACCACTACTTTATATGATGATGCAATGAGTACATGTGTCCAAGTACAGTAACAACAATGAAGATAACTGAGAAAAATGGAATGAATTAAAACGAACATAAATTTGAAAAAAATTAGCAAAACACAGAACAACAAAATAGAAACCAAAGCAAAGAAAAATTAAAAACATGCACACACTAAAACAAATTGGAAAAACAGCAAAGCAAAACAAAATAAGAAACAGCAACCACAAAAAACCAATAAAAAAACAGGATAACCACACACAGACACACACACACACACACACACACACACACACACACACACCACACAAAACATGCACACACACATCCAACACAAAATGAAAGGAAAAGAAAAGAAAAGAAAAAAAGGAGCTCAAATTGAATCCTCACACATACTAAACTAAAAGTAGAAAAGAACAGAAAAGCAAAACCAAAAAAAGCTGAAAGATGAACACTCAAACATTCACACACACACACATAAACAGAAACCAAAAAACAAAGAAGAAAGAAAAAAGGATAAAGAAATAAAAGAAAAAGAAAAAAAAAGAATGGGAAGATGCAGATTGAACCCTCACATACACATTCCTGCAGAAAGGAAAGATATTAAATAATTAAAAATCAAACAAACACAACAAAACAAAAAAATCTGCCTTCTTGTGACAGGTTCTATAATTGTTCCTCTCAACTGCTCACCATTAAGCCCCTCTGTTTTCTCCCGCACAGTTTGGCCTCATTCACAATCTCCCCAGTGAAGGAGGAGGGAAGGAGGAAGGTGTGGTCGGAGTGGGTGGGCCTTCAGTCCTACCTTCCCACTTTTGTATGGTCAGGGGGATCCCTTATAGTGGGGAGGTGCAGGATTGTCTCTTCCCCAGGTACTGGTTGGAAGGCACCCAAGCCAGGCTTATCCTGGAGTGGAGTCCTCTTATGGCAACTGACATCCAGGCTCTGCTAGGATTCGTCCCTCTCAGTCATGCCCCAGTCACGTGGGTCTGATGTTGAGAGGATTGTTGGGGAGAAGGGGGTTGGGTCAGCCTCAGACTCACCACTGATCTCTTTGGAGATCTTCCTCATCCTTTTCTGGTCATACTCTTTGTCCCCTGGCTGAATCAGGGTAGGGGTTGGGGCGCCAGAGTCTCAGCACTCATCCTGTCCCTCCAGAGTTTGTGCTTTCAGGATATTTCCTCTGGATATAATGATCAACCCCTGAGTAGTTAATCCACAAGTCACAGAGATGGGGCCTGTCGCTTCATGGTAAGCAAGCCAGAGCACTTTCCTGCCCCATTTTCAAGATGCTGGCAGGGTGCCTTTTTCAGGGACCCTGTGATCCCTCCTCAGTCCTCACTGTCAGTGTCTGGCCAGGAGCTGCAGTCATGAGGCAGAGCCTGTAACTGGCAATCTCTCCCGGTAGCTTCTTCCTGGGAAGGGCTTTGTTGATGTAAAAAAAAATGGTGCTCAGCCTCTGTTCCCTGGGAGGCACTAAGGACCAAGCTGAGCAGCTGCAGCACCAGCCCACATCATCAGGAGAACCCTGGCCACTTGCTCCTTAGTCCCTTCTCAGTCAGCCACTCACATGCCCACTGACTCACTGACAAGTACGCAAAATTTTCCAGACACTCACTCACTCACACTGGGACTCACATATTCTGAGGGGCTCTGCCATCATCTTTCTCCCTTCCAAAAATCAGTAGCATTTCTGTATACCAATAATGCTCAAGCCAAGTTCCAAATCATGGGCTCAATCACATTTATGACAGCAACAACCAGAAGAAAAATACCTGGGAATATATCTAACCAAGGAGATGAAATTGCTCTATAAGGAGAATTTCAAAACAGTGATGAAAGAAATGGTAGATGTCACAAATAAATGAAAGAACATCTTATGCTCATGGATTGGAAGAATCAATATCTTTAAAAAGACCATACTGCCTCAAGCAATCTGTAGATTCAATGCAATCTTTATTATCAAATTGCCAATATAACTTTTCACAAAACTAGAGAAAACAAACTAAAGTTGGAACCAAAAAAAGTCAAAATAGCCAAAGCAATCCTAAGTAAAAAGAACAAATGCTGCCAGACTTCAAATTAAACTGCAAAGTTAGAGTAACTAAAGCAACATGATATTGGTACAAGAATAGGCAAATAGATAATGGAACAGAATAGAGAACACAGAAATAAAGCCACATACTTACAACCAACTGATCTTCGGCAAAGCTGACAAAAATAACAATAGGGAAAGAACTCCTAATAAATAGTGTTCAGTAAGTAATGCTGGGAAAACTGGCTAGCCATAAGCAGAAGAATCCCTACCTCTCGCCATAAACAAAAATTAACACAAGATGGATCAAAGTTTTAATGTAAGATCTGAAACTATAAAAATCCTAGGAGAAAACCTAGAAGATACTTTCTGGATATCAGCCCAGGCAATTAATCTATGATGAACACCCCAAAAGTAATTGTGACAAAAACAAAAATAGACAAATGGAGTTTAATTAAATTAAAAAACTTCTGCTCGGCAAAAGAAATACTCAACAGAGTGAACAGAAAACCTACTGAATGGGAACAAATATTTGCAAAGTATGCCTCAGACAAAAGCCTATTATCTAGAATCTATAAGGAACTCAAACTACTCATTATGGGGAAAAAAATAACAATCCCATGAAAAAAAGGGCAAAGGTCATGATGGACATGTCTCAAAAAAAGACACTCAAGTGATCAACAAACATGAAAAAATGCTGAACTCCAGTAATCACCAGAGAAATACAAATTAAAACCACAATGAGTTATCCACTTACACCAGTCCCAATGGCTATCATTAAAAAGTCAAAGAACAACAGATGTCGGTGTGGTTGCAGAGAAAAGGGAACATTCGTTCGCTGTGGAATTGGCAACTCACTTAATCTCTGTGGAAAACGGTGTGGAGATTTCTTAAAGAACTAGCACCGAGCAATCCCACTACTAGGAAAATAAATCATTATATTAGAAAAATATATATGAAAATACAGATAATATAGTCAGGTTCAATTGAACTGAAGTTGACTTGAAACGAAACTAATATTCAGAGAGGAGCCATCAAGTGACAAAAACTTGTCATGGTGGTAGTGGATAGGCTGTATTCCTCTTAAATAGCTTTCTTTGGTTCTCCTCAGGCTATGAACCAGTTGTGTCCAAGACATATATGCTTTCTTGTCAGAGGGCTCCCCAGTTCTGTGCTTGCTCTTTACTAAACTCTGAACTTGATCCCACCACTCCTGGGATCAGCAAATCTTTTCTTGAGGGGCTGGGCAGTGAATGTGTCAGGTGCTGCACATCGCACCTGTTCTGTTGCAACCCTGCTACTTGGCCATTGTAACACACAAACAGCCGCACACAATACTTAGAAGAATGAATCTGACTGTGCTCCAATAAAATTTCATTGATGGATATTGAAATTTGACCTTCTTATAATTTTCATGCTTCATGAAATAGTCCTCTCTTGACTTTTAAAAAACTACTTAAAAGGGTAAAAGCCTTGTAGGGTGGGATTTGGCTCACAGGAGGTAGTTTTCTGACACCTGTTTGCAGAAAATGGAGCCGGAACAATTTCCAAGTAGGAGATGTATGTTGCCTCACATACAGAAGTCATCCTGCACTGGAGACAGACTTAACTCATCTGTTATTTTTATGTGACATGGTCCTAGAAGAAAAGCCTTTTTGGCTCTTGATATTTAAATTATTCCTAGACAAAGCAAGTAAAAATCCCCCTGCCTGCTCCTTTCCCAGGGTAGAGTTTGAAAGGTGGCAGGAGCAAACTTCCACCTTTGGTAATCCTCTGCAGCTGTGGTGCCAGCACCCTGAAGTCCATGTTTTTTCCATTTTGCTGGCAGTGGGCGCAGGAAATGCAGAAGAACGAATGTTCTATCTTAATTTGGTCATCCTGAGCTATAGAGGCAACTCGCTGCCCCTCCTCTCCTAATGTCTTTCTCTTTCCCAGTTTTCAGACATATCTCCTTGAATGGCACTAAGTAGGGGAATGTGTTTGTGTGTGTGTGTGTGTGTGTGTGTGTGTGTGTGTGTGTGTGTGTGTGTGTGTGTGTAGGGGGGAGCAATGAGTCTTGAAGGGCAGAAAGTAAACCATACATACCTGTGAGCAATTTAAAGGGTGACCACTTCCTGTTTCTCTTGGAAATCCTTGCAGACAAGAACTGGGAATGGCCACAGAGACTGCTTATTAAAGCATCTTAATTTTATCAATGAGGAAACCGAAACCCAGAAACAGGGAGGCATTTGTTTCAGAGAGTTCTCAGGGGACAGAACCAGGTGTGGTGCCCAGGACCGGGCTCCTGTCTTCCTGCTCGATCTCCACCTCTGTAAGCATGCCACCTTAGGACAGGGTTCAACACTCAAAGCTAAGCAAATATCACAGAAACCAAGAAATGGTGTCTGGTAGCAGGACACGGCCCCTGATGCCTGAGGACAGCAGGGTTCATTGGGTGGACAGGTTTGGTTTGACAACGAGTGCGTGATCCTTCTCCCATGGCTTATTTTCTATGGGGGCTCTAGCTAGTGGCTACATACCACAGCCAGCCTGATGGTGCCTCGACCACCTTGGGGAATAGAGCAATGGACCTAAGCTGGCTGACTTAGGGACGTTTTTGGACAGCTCTGCTTTTGGACAGCTCTGCTTGTTCCTAGCACCTTCTAGTCAGTGGAGCACCGAGTCAAAGCTGCCTCACTCTCATAGTCTTTCTTGGGCATACACACAAGAAAGGTTTTTCAGTGTTGAATTTGGAAGAAGTGACATTTCTCCCTCACGGCATCTGAATTTAATTTATAATCTTTCACTTGAACTAACTACAAATAAACTGAAGGCCATACTGAACAGCTGGACTGGAGTATTATTTTTGGAAGTCATGGGGACCAGTTAAAGGAAGGGGAGACTGATTCATTTTTATCTCTCCTCTCATCTGCAGCAGGAGATTTCAAGGCTATTTAGACAAAATCTTCCAAATTGGTTGACGTCTTGAATTAGGATACAGGAATCATAGGAAAGGAGGTTCATGCTGAGGTTATTAACTTTTATAAACCACAAAACAGGATATGTCTATTTCTTTCCCACTCCTTTTGGATTCTCACTTGATATGAATAAAATAACTTTCACTAGTGTTAGATGAATTTGCTGTTCCATGTACTGTTCAGAAATATCTTTGGCCACAGATTGAATTAACTCCAAACATCGTAGGTCAAGTCAAGGTGTGGGCTGGAGTAGGAGGCAAAACCAATGTTGGCCTGGGTTCTGATTAGCTCTGGCCTGGGGCAAGTCACTTCGCATTGCTGGGTGTCAGTTTCCTCACTTTTCAAATGAAAGCTGTGTTAGGATAGTGCACAGAATCCCTCTTAGGTCACACATGCCACGACACAGAGAATTATGCCCTCTTTCTTTGTAACTAGCTTGTGTCTCCTGGCATGGCAAGGAAGGGGAGTATCATTTGCTTCTCACTGGACTCCAAGAGAAAAGGGAAGGAAGCCAATGTCTAGACTTTAGTCTCAAGTGTGGATAAGGTTTTATATTTGTATTTGTGACCTACAAATGGAAGATGAATGATTTACTCTTCCATGAGTGTCAGCAGCTAATGGCCATTCTAACTTACTCTACATAACAAACTTTGGAATCTTCCTACTACTCTAAACATAACCAGTGTCTCCCCGGAAAGGATGTGCAGACCCTTGATGGGGTGAGCATCGGCAGTAGGTGGGACCATGCACGTGGTGGCACAATTCTGGTGGCACACTAAAAATGGCCCTAGGGTCCCCCTTCTCTGGATGGTTTTTGGATTCATAGGAAGGGAGGACAGAGCTCCTTAGATGGCTATCAGTCAGTCTGTCCCTGTGGTGTTTCACTGGACATTTTATTAAGTGTTTCTAAATTTGCAGGCTAATGTTTACAAAGGAGAGACATTTTTATGAGAACTGGAAAATGATCTCAAGCAATGTTTAAAGATATTTTATAACTTATGTAGAATAATCAACTCTTCATCCAGCTCCCGTTTTTCTTTCCTGTGTAGTATCTGTACAGAAAAACTCAAAAGGAATTTCTTCACTTTATTAAAAGAAACCAAAGAACAGCTGGAGTTAGGTGGGCAGAGTTGAGGTCATGGTAGCTGTTGGTTTTTTCTTCAGAGAGGGGACAGCGGGGCTTCTGAGTCCCTGCAGATGGAAATTACTGGTTGTTTTTGGAAAGTTGCTGGCATACTGCTCTTACCCCCAGGAACCTCCAACTGCAAGTCCCCTGTATTTTAGTATTAGGTCTTTAAATTGTTTGCCCACTAAGGCAGCTGGAAAACAGGAAAAAAAAGTCATTAACTTGGAGTCAAAGCCCTGACTTTGAGTCCTACTAAAGATATTTTCTCTTTATGTGACATTAAGAAGTCACTTAGCCTAAGCTTCCTCAACTGTAAAATTTCAATAAGTGGCTGCTCTAGTGGTTTGAGAGGGTTCATCATTATATATATATATATATATATGAAAGTTGGAACATAAGAGAACTAATCAAATTATAGTTGAAAACTTGAGGCTGGACGTGGTGACTCATGCCTATAATCCCAGCACTTTTGGAGGCCAGCATGAGAGGATTGTCTGAGACCATGGGTTTGAGACCAGCCTGGGCAACTTGTTGAGACCTCATTTCTACAATAAATCAAAAAATTAGCCAGGCAGGGTGCATGCCTGTAGCTCCAGCTACTTGGAAGGTTGGGGCGGAAGGATTACCTGATTCCAGCAGGTTGAGGCTGCAGTGGCTGTGAGCTTGCCGCTGTTCTCCAGCATGGACAGCAGAGTGAGACTTCAACTTAAAACAAAAAAAAAATTGATTAATTTTATCAATCTAAGATTTATACTGCTGTACATTTTGTGTTCAATCACTTACTACCTGCTTTTTGAGTGCTTACGATGCTACTAGGCTCTATGCCAGGGGCTAAGAGGAGAAAATAAGCAGAAAAGAGATATTAGTCACCTTCATGGTGCTTACAGTCTGGAGAGAAGGCTTTGATTTAACTCCCTGATGCTAGAGAATTGAAACATTTTCAGTTTCTTTTAGAAGAGTTTAAGATGTTGTGTGAATGGATTGGATGCCAAAGAGATATCCATCTTTTGACATCTACTTGGTAGAGTCTGTAAAGAAAAAATTTTGTAGGATAGCTGTAGTCCCAATCTATAAATGATTACTCGTCTAACCACATCATCAAAACAATCCTGTGTTTTTTCTTTCTGAATTTATGTAAAATCTGAAAGAGAAGAAAAAAATAAATCTTATGGTTATTGGGCGTTCATTAAATTATAAACATTAAAATGTAGTTATTTTAGAACTGTTTAAGGATATTGCTATTAGATATACAGGACTTGCTGTGGAGGGTGTTGGTTGGGAATCTGGCTTGAGGGCTGGGTCTGGGTCATTCCTCCAATGGGCTGGCTCTGCTTTATCCAGGGTTTATGCACAGGGTTTCTGGGAAGGGCAGTTTGCTTTATAATTGAGAGAAAAAATACTGTTATCTGCTAAATTACCTAACAATGTACTCCCTGTTATTTTTTCAATGTATCACTGGTAAGTAAAGCTGCTGAAACTACACTGTTTCCACAAACCATTCAATAGTTCGAAAATCTGGAAATCAAATGACTCTGACCTTAAATACATTCTATAGTATAGTCTCTTGGGCTTGTTAGGCTTTAAGAGTAATGAGAATGGTTTGTTTGAAAAAACACCTTAGACACATATGAAGCAACTTTTCTAAAAACAGATTTTGAGTTGAAAAAGCAAGAGAAGATGCGTGATATCTTTGCTCATAGGACAGGTATATGGCACTGTGAGGGGAGAGGGGTCGGGGAAGTGTCATGTACCACAGTTTTCTCAATTTCAACAGTAGTCACATAGGCTAAGTTTCTAAAAGGCAAAGACTGAAGCTCACTTGTGAAACTCTTTCCTGGTTTTACAAAGCTCTTTTTGTTCACATTTCTTCACGATCCAGTGTTTGGATCATGTTGCTCTGCCCAGTTAAGTTTATTCTTAGTTGTATAAAACAGTGTCTAGATTTTATCATGGGAATTAAAAAAAAATTAAAGTTAATAACTTCTTTTCCAGGTTACCAAAGTAGTTATATTCATTCTAAATAATATAAAAATAGACTAAAATCTAGAAATGCAGAATGGAAAACAATTGCTTTTGTACTATGAAGTGATGATTACTGATACTATCTGTATGACTTCTTGCTGATTGAAACTTCTGTCAAATGAATATTTAGCTATCACTTCATATGTGCTTGTGTAATTGCTGCATTTATTCAACTATCTCTTGGTAAGTATTCTTTGTCAACCTGATTTCAAATGGATGAACAATAATCCATGTTATGGGCCTTCCGTAATATCTTCAACCATTTCCTTATTGTTATTTTCAGTTCTTTGTTTTTGTAAAAAGTGCTAGTGACGATGTGTTTTTGATCTTGGACTGGAATATGCGCCATTAAGCTCTGCCTTTAAATCTCTTTCTATGGTCATGGTACCAGATAACCCTTCAAAATATACCTTTTTGGCCACCTCGCAGAGTGAAATTAAGCCTTGCATCAAAGACCTCATTTACCAACCCCTCTAAAGAACCTTTTATTGGGATACTGGTTGTTTTCCTAATAGCTGGGAGAACGACTAGCCGACATTCACTGACCTGCGTGGCAGGAAATACTATACTTTAGGAGGTTGCTGACATGGAAGCCACCCTTCCCTTGTATTGGGACTGAGTAGCGACGTTAATAAGTGACATTGTGGACTTGAGTTGAGGTTGCTGCCATTGGAAAAGGGGTTTAGCTACTAATCCCTGATCCAAAGAGTTCAATCAAGGACTGGCGTTTAACTAGGCTTTATCCCAGAGAAGAGACTTAGAATAACCACAACAGTATTATCAACAAGAGCAAGTCTTTTTGGGTTGCTTATAATGCACCAGGCAGTTCACACAATCTTATTTATATCCCCCATTACCCATGAAATAGTTAGCTTTCCTATCCCTGTTTTGTAGATGAGATAACAGAACCAGAAACATTCACACCAAAATAATTTTTAATACAAAAATTCCTTATTAATGCCATACTCAAAAACTATCATTCCTGTAGCTTTTCTCCATCATACCTATAAATTCAGTACAGCATGCTTCTTATTTAATTTCAAATTTTTGAGAGGTGCCATTTCACGTACACTAGCATAGTGATCCCTGGAGACCTATACTTGTGACATTCTTAACTTTAGACATGTATCTTCTCTATGCAAATGTACAGCACTGCTTTTTTTTTTTTTTTTTTT
>NW_007259233.1:52851-79477 GCF_000164805.1 Carlito syrichta
TTGATTTATTGTAGAGATGAGGTCTTGCTGCCCAGGCGGGTCTCGAACCCACGGGGTCAGACAATCCACTTACCTCAGCCTCCCAAAGGCACGGGATTACAGGCTTAGCCACCGAGCCCGGCTAGCACTGCTTTTTAAAGAGCAATGTGCCCTACACTACTCTTAAAGGAAGTGGAGGATGTGTTTGTGAAACTCTGATTGGAAAGATCAAATGGTTCGGCATCTATTTTTTGCCTTGTATTTATACTTTAAGCTTATGGGCAGTTTGCCTAGAAGTAAATGACTTCCTTTGCCCTCTCCCTCTCCCTGACCACTCCAACCCCTTCAGGTTAGAAATAGATTTCCAGGGTATTTGGTCAGTCTGGTCAACGAATATTGTAAAGCTATTAGACTGTTTGTCAAAATTGGTGCATCCTGCGTTGAGTGGTCTCTCATTCACTTTTCTTTCCAAGCTTAAAGTCACATATAAATATTTACTTTTTACGTTTTGTTGTCCAGTGAATTTGTGTTCCTTCCTCGACCCTCTCCTCCTTCCTGGACGCTCTCCTCCTTCCTCCTTCCCCACTCTTATTTCTTCCTTGTCATTTAATCTGCTAGACCAGATTTGGCAACCAGCCTATCAAAGGTCAGAGGGCACCTTGCTTTCTGTTCCAGGAAAGGGTACTGTTATAGATGCTCTATGATAGAGAATCAATAGAAAAGAACCTTGGCAAGCTGAACGAAACAAAAGGCACACACCAACAGAATGTCAGCTCAGGACTGTCAGATTTCCTGCTTTCCCTTCCCGTCTGTCCTTCTCTCCAAAGAGCCCTTCCTGGCTGGTCAATACCTTAAGGACCATTTTAGAATTTCAGATTAAGCTTTTGTGCACTTCTCACTCCTGTAATAAGAAGAGGAATTGGAAAACTTCTGATAGTCTCTGTCATGATTTTATGATCCCTTTTAAGACCATGGCTCATGAGATCAATGGGTTCTTTTCATAGGACTCGAGATGGTCTGTATTAAAAGAGTCTAGGTCGTGGTTGCAGTGGAGAGCTAGGACAGGAAGTGCTCCTTGGACAGAGCTGGGAGAGATTTGTGTTTGAAACATTATTTACCTCCTCAGCTGCTGCAGATCTGGAAAGTTTCCTTTCCTTCTTCCTGAGGATGTCCTAAAGCATTTGTTAGAGAGAAAGATTGAGGGGATGGATGCTCCATCTGTCAACAGTCTTGTGCTGAATGAACTGTATCCGCAATTAGAAAGTCCTGTGGTGGATTTAACATGCACTTAATGTACAGTGTTCAGAAATGCCAGTTGGCAGTTTCATTCCTTGGGAGAGGGGTGGCAGCCCTCCCTGCCTCTTACTCTGAAACTCAATTGCACAGGCTTATTTCTTGAAATAAAATTTTATGGCTCTATTGAAAATGCCTGATTAGATATTGATTTCTTCTGTTTCAGCTCAGTTCAACAATGGGTTTTAAGTTTTATCATGTATGTCCTCAGTGTATCCTATTAATTGTCCTATTATCAAGACGAATTAAGGTGAATTAAGCTCTGAGAGCTTAGCTTGCAGGGGTGGTTAGGATTCATTAAGCACATCTAACTTGCCTGGAATGTTTTGGAAATATATAGTCACAGAGGTGCCACTTCTGGGGATTTCGTCTCAGTAGATGTGCAGGGGACTACCCAGAAGATGCTGACCTGTGGCGAGTTATAAGGACCACTGACCAGTGTAGCGTATGCACACATGCACATGCTGACACTAGGCTCCTAATTGCTATAGTTGACAGATAACAGTACACTAGGAGAGCAGTTTATATGATAACTCAATAAAGCTGAATATTATTTGAATGGTTACCTGGCTAATTTACCCCTCCTGGTTTCCTGTCCCTAGTCTTAGACACTGGATCAGATATTTTCCACTTGCCCCTCCCAACCACTTGCCACCCTTGTGTGAATTAGGAGGCTGAACTGGGAAGACTGCATTGAAGTGCTCTTCTGCTGTTGGGCTCCCTACTGAATCTGGAGGTGATGGGAGGTAGGACACTAATGGTTCCCCACTTTTAATAACCTTGTGTTTCTCACTCTCTTTTGAGCTTTTTCTGAACCTAGTCTGTACCAGTTAATACAGTCCCTTTGCCACACTATGTCAGTCCCACAATTTGGACAGACCACCTCTGCTCTGCTAGGAAGCGAGAAATGGTACATTTGATAAGGAAAACAACTGATAAGTTGATTATGCTGGGGATAAAAAAACCGTAAAGATTAGAACCTTAGAAAGCTAATCAACACAATTCAATCAGAGCATGTCTGGACCTTCAGGGATACTCCTGTGAATATCTCTGTTCTCTGCATTGCAGAATTGAAATGTTGGTTAACATAGAAATCCAATAGATAGAAAGTCATAGAATGTTCTAATTTCTCATTTAAAGAAATGGGTTGTAGCACTTATTTCGTCTGTTTCTTCAATAAAGCAGTGTTTAGAAGAGTATCAGTATCTGCCTGGGGAAGGGGGGCACACCTCAACAGCAAGGGTACCTACACAATGAATATTTGTATACCCAACCCTTAATTGTACCCCATAATTTTAAAATAAAAAAAACATAATAATTTTTTTTAAAGAAGAATATCACAATGGAGATTCCTAATTATGCTTATTGACTTTGTATTCTGCTTTCCTACATTCACCTCAGGGCCTTCTCTGTGGTAAGTTCCTGAGGGTACAGGGGTGGACAGAACATAGTCTCTGGCTCCAGGGGCTTGTGACCAGGGGAAGAGACTTGGAATCGACTATTTCAAGACCTCTATGGAAGTGTACACAGAGGTCTGTAGAAAGCCTGTGTGGAACACGGACAGGTAGTGCCTCCCTCAGCATCCTTCCCCCAAGCAATAACTTGCCAAAGGAGATATTTGAGTGGAATCATGAAGGAAATACGGGAAGTGGTATGTCTTAATATGAAGGCAGATACAGAAACAGACCTGAAGCAAAAGCAGTAGGGACTGACTACCAGCAGGCTGTCGTGCCCGAAGTTCTGCATGTGCTTAGAAGGCCCTGGGAGGAAAAGTAGGCACCGAGCTTAGTCTCTGGAGCGCCCTCATTTTTTTTTTTTTTTTGAGTTGGAGTCTCACTCTGTCACCCAGACTGGAGTGCAGTGGCTGCTCCCGGCCACTGCAGCCTCGACCTGCTGGGCTCCGACGATCCTTCCACCTCAGCCTTCCGAGGAGCTGGAACTACAAGGCGCGCTACCACGCCTGGCTAATTTTTTAATTTATTGTAGAGATGAAGTCTCGCCAAGTTGCCCAGGCGGGTCTCGAACCCACAGCCTTAGGCAATCCACTTACCTCAGCCTCCCAATGCGAGAGATTACAGGCTGAGCCAACAAACCCAGCTTCTTTTTTTTTTTTTTATTGTAAGAAAGTTTGGCCGGGGAATCAGGGCTCCATTATCACAAAACATGATAATCTTTTTCATATTCATCATTTCCTTCTGAATAGTTACTGACAAATTTGTAAATGTGTTTTCAATGTATGGGTATTTCATAAACAGCAAATTTTCCTCCTATATGTTTTTTTCTACTTCCCAGTCTCATAAACCTATTATTAAGACATCCATGTTTTGTAGCAGAGCCACTCTGTCCCAGAAAGGGACAGACAGCAACAGCGATGCTCTCATATAACTTGATGCCTGGCATGAACCTGATTTTTTTTCTGCTCAGCCAGAGATACCTTGTAGATGGAAGCAGGTGCCTCCAATGCCCTTCTGCAATTCTTTTTTTTTTGAGTTGGAGTCTCACTTTGTCACCCAGACTGGAGTACAGTGGCCGCTCCCGGCCACCACAGCCTCGACCTGCTGGGCTCTGGTAATCCTTCCACCTCAGCCTTCCGAGTAGCTGGAACTGTAGGCGTGTGCTACCATGCCTGGCTCATTTTGATTTATTATAAAGATGAGGTCTTGCCAAGTTGCCCAGGCAGGTCTCAAACCTGTGGGCCCAGGCAATCCACTCACCTCAGCCTCCCAAAGGCACGGGATTACAGGCTGAGCCACTGAGCCCAGCTGCTTTTGCAATTCTGAAGGAAACTTCCTACAGAATTCCCTTTATCAGGTGGGTCAGGGAATCCTCTGGTTAGTATACTACTGGTTGTCAGCCTTACCTGAGAACTTGTTAGAAATGCAAAGTATGGACCCCACCCAAAAACTACTGATAAGAAACTCTGGAGTAGGGCCCAATCACCTGTGTAGGGCATTTCCACCAGGGGACTCTGATACTCCCTGAAGGTTAAGAATTTCTGAACTATACTAAACCTAGCTGCCAAGTAGAAATCATGGTTGTGGTCCCAAAGTCTCTGTATCCCAGGATATATATTTTTTCTGCATGGCCTGCACTGGTCATATCATGTGCTCTCCCGTCAAGCCAGACCCTGTGGAAGAGTCAGAAGTCAGAGCCAGCTGAGGGCACATCCTGGTGAATTTGCTGGGGGCTGAAGGGAGTCTTTCATACAGGAACAGCAGGCAGGCCATAGAACAGGCGTGTCCAAACTGAGGCCCACTGGCCTCGAGTGGCCCAGGACAGCTAGTAATGCAACCCCACAAATCTTTTAACATTTTGTGTGTGTGTGTGTGTGTGTGTGTGTTTTGGCGTTTATTTTCTTTGTGACCCTATGTGTCGTTCCATTTTTGAAGTTCACAATCACATCTTATTCATGACATTGCTTTTTGGCAGCAAGCAGCTGTTTTCAATTATGAAGACCACGAGGAGCAAAATTTGAACAGGCATTTCTGACAGACATCTTGGTAACTCACTAAGTGTTGTGACCAAGTCCATCAAACCAGACAGTGATAGATCAGTTTTACAAAAACAAGGTCAAATTTCCCACTGGTTTTATATTCTCATTTTTCTAAACTTTATAATAAAAAATATTTTTTAAAGATTTCGATGTTGAATTTTCATATCACTCGAATAAACATCATGGTGTTGTTAAAAGGCAGCTTCACATTAATTTTGTGACATCAATGATTCTAACATTTTCCATTGTTGACATCGATTTTTAAGAATCTGTGTATATCATCACAAATACAATTTTTGTAAGTAATGTCAATTCAGTTAGATACTACATATATCTATTGATCACTCACTCTGTGTCAGGATATTGCATTTGATTTTGGAAATGCAAAGGGGATTAATTTGTAGTCTCTGTCCTGGATAGAACACAGGCTTCCTGTGACCACATGTACTGTTATGGTTTCCATTATGGGAAGCACATTCTCCCTCTCTTCTTCCTTCTTTCTTTTTCCTCCTTCCTCCCTCTCTCCTTTGTTCTTCCTTCCTTCCCAAAGGAGCATTTTTGAGCGTGTGTGCCAGTAAGCATTGCAATTCAAGCAAGCTTTTTAAAACTTAACTTTTATACATTCTCATAGTGATAGCTGCTGTTTTATATTTAGTTTCGAGTTAATGTGTAGGAAATTGCAGCTTTAATAGAGAGGGGAGGAGGAGACTCAGGAAGAAGGAAGGGTAGGAGATTCAGTTCATAATTTATCAAGATAGGAGTACTGGCTTTTAGTGTATTACCCGTGTACAGTTTCAACAACAAACACTAGAGCCTGTGTGTGCTGAGGACTCCCTAAGTGAAGTAGGATGTGGGGGCTGAGGTCGAGAAGCTTGGTCAGCAGATGAACTTGGAGCTGGGTTTTGCCCGATTCATCAGAAAGGGAAAGAAGAGAAGGGGCATTTCAGGAAATGGGGTAGCACATCCAAAGGAAGAGAGGAATAACAGATTTTGGAGTGTTTTATGAACAGGAAGCAGGTGACTGTCCTGTGGTGTGATAAGGCCCTGTGATGGTGAGATAGGTTGTCTAGGTTTTAAATGGCCTGAAGGTCATTTTGAGGGAAAAGAGAGAGTCTGAAAAGGAGAGTTGAGTTGATCCAGTTTTGATTCTTGGACTGTTATCTCCCAGCTACCAATATGACTTATGGCACAATATTTATCTTTCCTGAGTTCCATTATGTTCATATGGATTGATTGATTTAGAGTTAGAATCTCACTCTTTGTCGCCCAGGCTGGAGTGCAATGGCAGGCTCATGGCCACCACAGCATCGACCTGTAGGCCTCATGTGATCCTTCTACCTCAGCCTTCCAAGTAGCTGGAACTACAGGCCCGCACCACCATGTCCAGCTACTCCATGTTAATTTTTAAAGTCAAAATTTTGGGATTTTGTGAAGATAAAAAAATAATTCATGTGTTCATTCAGTCATCTGCTGATGTAACTGTTTCTGGTGTGTCTGCTGTGTGGCAGCCACCTTCTGGGGAAAGGGAGAAGCAGACAAACCAAGCAGCCAGATAGTACCAAGTGTCTGATTTAAGAACAACTAACAGCTAATGCAACGGGTTTGCTACTAATACTAGTCATTGTTATAACCTTTATTCTCCAAGAACTAGTTGGCCGAGCTCAGTGGCTCAGCCTGTCATCCTAACACTTTGGGAGGCTGAGGCGAGTGGATTGTCTGAACCTGTGGGTTGAAGACCAGCACGGGCACCTTGGTGAGATTTCGGCTCTACAATACATCAAAAAAGTTAGCCGGACATGGTAGCATGTACCTGTAGTTTCAGCTACTCGGAAGGCTAAGGCAGAAGGATCACCAGAGCCCAGCAGGTCAACGCTGGGGTGGCCGTGAGCATGCCATTGCACTCCAGCTTTGGCAATGGAGTGAGATTCCAGCTCAAAACAGAAACAAAAACAAAAAGCTAGTTGATCCAGAGGAGTGGCCTGACCTCATTTGTGTTGCAGAATGGTGAATCTGGGAGTGGTGCTTCATTCTGTTTCACCTAAATCCTGATCTTTTGAAATTTGGAATTGAGAAGCCCAAGTTTGCTGGTGGGAAGACATCCCATAGACCTTCTATCGTCTCAAACTAATTAAATGAATAGCAAGCGAAAGCGGATCAAAGTAGCCAAGGATGACTGATACCGAACCAACTTTGTGCACGCAAGCTAGACCAAGGACACAGGAGGCGATTGGTAGTTGAGTCTCTCTGCAGGTAGGCCAAAGAGACAAGAGTTGGATCCTTGAGTTCTGGCTTGACAACTGACTCCTCATGGTCGCTTAACTTCTCTCATATTTATTTCTTTCTTTTCTGCAAGGAGAATGGTGCCATTCCTGCCTCACAGGACTGTGGTGGGAATCAAATGAAGGAAGGACTTGTAACCTGAACACTGCTAGCAAGTGATTGTTCCTGAAACCTGGCACATGCTCTATAAATTTGATTCTATAAAGGATTATAAAGAGAAAACTTATTCTATCAGATATTAATTAACTGGGGGCCCTTTTCTACCACATCTCTTTTCTCTTTATTTAACTGATTATTTCATTAAAATAGATTATATGGGATGATTGCTTTGGTATGAAGCACATATACAACTAACTGTTACATGAAACGTTCCTGCCACCTGAGCCTCAGTGGCAGAGCTGGGAGAGCCCCGAGCTCTCAGGATGGTTTCTGCGAATTCCCTGAGACTTCCTGAGGGTTTCCTACCAAGTGTTCCGCTTTGGTTCTGCCTCACATCGGGTTGAGGGCAAAGCTCAGTGCCTTTGGACACTTGCCCGAACATTTCATGAGGGAACTTTCCGAGTTCTCTATGGCCACAGAAGGAGCCCACCCCTCGTCCTGCAGAGCTTGTACCATCTGTGCTCACAGCTTCTCATCTATGTGAAGTCTTCTCCTCACTTGAGTCCCCCTCCATTTCTGAGGCCACAGGTGGCATCATTCCCTGGAACAGAGCGTGTCTGTCCTTACCTGGAATCTTCAAGATCTCTCATTCCACCCCAAGAATTTGACAAGGAGAAACTCCAAACAAATTCTCTTTCTAAGAGAATTTCTGGTCCTGGCTATTAAATAAACAAAAATATCTCCATCTGGTAATACAACATGAAAAGCAGCTTTTTTAGTGTAGGTAGACATGAATGGAAGTTTATATGTAATTTTGCCTCGCGGTCTTTATCTGTAAAGTTAGAATATTCACTTTCTCCTAAGAGAAGACAGTTCATAGACAAGCTGCTGGCTGGGTATGAAAAGGTAGGAAATACTAGTACAAGGGTGGGATCGGCAGATGCTGGACACTGCTAAGGAGGGAAGGGGGCATGTGGCAACACACTGGATACCTGGTCCTCTATCGGGGAGAGAGAGCCAGCTAAAAGCCCAAACTTCACCCGCATACTTATGCAGTAAATTCCTACTTATATCCCACAACTGTTTAAAAAAAAAAAAAGTAACATGGGTGGGACTCTCAGGGAGTGAATCCTGTGGATTTCCCAGTCCAGTAAGCAGCTGCCCAACTAGCGTAAGTGTTGCAGAATAAAGGTGGTGATGTCCACTAGGGCAACTTCTGTGAAGTGTCACCTCTGATTCACAGGTTGCTGCAGATTATATGGTCAAGTGTGTTTGGCGTTCCTACATCTTATGCGTTTAATATAATTGGATAGAATCAAATTGTAGTCTTTTTCTTTGAAATGTTCCCATTAATACAGCTTGGAAGAGGCCTTAGAGAAAGGCATTTTGGGACTCCAGGGTATAGTTCTATAGAAAGCCAAGAAGGCTGGAATTTGCTTTCCTTTAGTTTCCAGGTTGTAATTCTAGGCAATCTGCAACAAAACTTAACATGTTCCAGATGACAGCTGAGAAAAATAAACACACAAACACTCTAATACTTTTTCTGAGAAAAAAAGAAATATTTGCTTTCCAGGATTCAGTTTTTTTTCCACAGAAGAGTTAAACCAACTTAAAGAAAAAATACAAAACGACCACAAGGGATATATGTTCAAGTAGAAAATAATTAGCTTGTCTGATGCATATTTCTCCCTTCTAATTATTTTTTTTTCCAGACTGGAGGCTTTTATTTCTTTGACTGGCCCACAGGGTTGGGGGTGGACCCCCCAATTAGTTTGAAATCTTTATTAGATTTGAAACGTTCAATCTTATTGACAGAGTAGCTGGATGTGATTTATCCCAAATCACTTAATTTTATTTTTGAAAGTTTCCTCCTCATTTTTAACTAAAAGAGAAAGAAAAAGCTGGTGTTCCAGAAGAGTGTATTTGCTTTAACATAGCAAACCGAAAACCTTTCCCCCTCAGGTCACAGCACTTTCCTGCTTCCTCTGCCCAGAGCATTTCTCCTCCCCCACGAGACAGACCTCTGAGTCTCCCTCCTAGGTCATGCATGTTCCCACTGTCTGGGGGGGATCTCAGGGCCTATTGGCTGAAAAGTGGCTCCAGGACAGTTGGGAGGTCAGTGAAAGCATGCCAAAGCACCATATGTGTTAGTTAAGCGCTTGTGATTGAGCTGGCCTCTAGTAACATTTAACGCAATTATACATGGCTTAGTTCATTTAGTGTGAAGTCACCTTTAAGGCATGGGATATCAACGGATTGCTTAGTCAAACTCTACTGGGACTAAAATTTTGATTTCCTCATCTGGTGGATGCCCAGTAGGATTCATGCTGTGAGGCTGAATGTTTGCTAATGACAGGCATTGGAAACTATATTTCTACACTTTTTGGGTATAATATACTCGGTTAATAAATGTCTTTCGTCCCCTGAAAGCTGACCAAAGCCTCATAGAGTCTCCTGTAGTAAAATAGAATTTTCGTTGAATTCATTTGCAAAAAAAAAAATAGGGTTAAGATTTGGAATTTAGCTTCACACACCTTTTCCTTCCAAAGGAAGCTCCCTGAGCTTAACTTCTTATGACAGAAAGAGCTTCATGACTCAAGAAGCTCTCTTGTTTCTTGCCTTTTTTTGAACGCCTAACTGGAAATTATTACCCAAATATTATTCTTCCAACACGCTCATGTAATTCCCCCTTAATATTGTTGTAGCCTTGTTACGTTAGCCAGGTTGAATAGCACAGAATGATGTATTTGGTGAAAGCTACTGGAAATTTACACTGCTGGTCAGGTGTGGCAACTTTTCTCTGACTCCTCTGTACTTGAGGGCAGAAAAAGTTTACCCCTTTACTCATTCTGCTCCTGCACCATCATCGTATAATTATTCTATGCAAGGCACTGCACTAGATTCTTCGAAACATAATGACAAAGAGCCTTCAGTCTTAATTAAGAAAGTAGCACGTTTATATGGTAAAATACTATGAGTCCATTTACAATCATCTTGTAAACGTGATAAAATCAAGACGCTAGGGGTATTCAGAGTTGGAAGAGAGGACTTATTTTTCTTAGATTTAATTGTGCTTTTTAAATACAAAACACACATAGACTTCATGAGAAACTTTCACATGATAAAGGTAAAAAGTAAAAGTGTTCTCTCCTTTAATCCCTCTTTTTGGAAGCAATTGCTGTGATAGCCGTATTTTTGGAGATATTTTCTGAATATATAAAAAAGGTAGTAGAATCGAGTGGTTAAGAGTAGTATCTGGGGCCAGCCTGACTGGGATGAATTCCCAGTTTCACCTTGGCATTGGACAGTTTACATATCCTTCTAAGTCTTAGTTTTCTCTAAATAGGGGATATTAACAATATCCACCTCAAAGCCCTGAGCACTAGATACGATATAACCTTACTTGTGTTACTGTCAACATCTTTTCATGTTTATTTGCATGTGCAGCAATCATTCTTTGTGACTGTTGCACAGAATTTCATTGTATGGCAATTCTTAATGAACTATTCCCTTATTGCTAGACATCCATGCTTTCTTATTCAGAAAATGTTAGTTTAGTTTAGTATTTTTTTTTTTTAGTTGGAGTCTCACTCTTGTCACCCAGGCTGGAGTGCAGTGTCATGGCCACCGCAGCCTCGACCTGCTGGACATAGGCGATCGTTCAGCCTCAGCCTTCCAAGCAGCTAGAACTACAGATGCACACCACCACATCCTGCTAGTTTTTTGTGATTTATCGTAGAGACGAGGTCTCACCAAGTTGCCCAGATGGGTCTCGAAGCCCTGGGCTCAGGCAATCCTCTCGCCTTGGTCTCCCAAAGTGCTGGGATTACAGACTGAGCCACTGTGCCCAGCCGAAAATATTAGTTTTTATTGAGGTTGTGAGGACATTCTTAGGGAAGAGACAAACATTTGAGCTAGTATGAAGGATGCTTATGAATTTGCGGTTCACTGTTGGGCAGAGGGTATTCCAGGTTGACAAAGAAAACAGCAGGAATATATTTATTCTTTCAGTAAATATTTACTGAAATCTTTCTATGTTCAGAAACAGAGTAGAAACTGGAAGTAGAGTAATGAACAGGAACAGTCTCTGTTCCAAGGAGCCCAGGGCCTGGTGATGTACACGTTTAAGGAATAACTAATAAGCCGGGCTCGGTGGCTCAGTCTGTAATCCCGCGCCTTTGGGAGGCTGAGGTGAGTGGATTGCCTGAGCTGGCAGGTTCCAGACCCGCCTGGGCAGCGAGACCTCATCTCTACAATAAATAAAAAAATCAGCCGGGCGTGGTAGCGCATGCCTGTAATTCCGGCTACTCGGAAGGCTGAGTTGGAAGGATCGCCGGAGCCTAGCAGGTCGAGGTTGCGGTGGCCGGGAGCGGCCACTGCACACCAGTCTGGGCGACAGAGTGAGACTCCAACTCATTAAAAAAAGAAAAAAAAAGGAATAACTAATAGAGGAATTTGGTTAGAATTGGATGCACGTTTAAAAGAGTAGACTATCGCTTGACTTTCTCAAGTGATGGGCCAAGAGCGACAGGTTCTGCAACCTCTCTGTTTTTCAGTAAAAATTTGCCAAGTGACCTAGCAAAGACATATGTGAGGGTAACTCAGCCTCTACAGAATACTATTAATCATGCAGCTTAATCTTAGTGGCTTGTGAATCATACCTTCTTTTTGGAGGTAGATACTGATACCAAAGCAGTCTCCCCTTGGGGAAATACAGGGAAAGTTCTGAAATATTATGAATCATTGAGTAAATATAGGGCATAACAATGGACCACGAAAAGTGAAGCAATATCTCTGCCTGGTTATTTAGGAACTCTAAGACTTCTTTATGTGGTTATAATCAAAGTCCCAGTGATGACCAGTCCATGAGCTGACGAAAACTATAGTGAGCTCAAACATGCTACTGGAATAGTTACACCAATTCTCCAAATAAAACACGCCACCAGCAATGTCTTTAACTACCTTAACGCTATAAGTGGGAGGATGTGGTGCATACTGGGAAGAAAGGTGATAGGGCAGCAGCTGAGGCAGCCTGGGGAATGGGATGAGACTGGGTGGACACACTGAAGTGTCTCTTTAGATAGTTCCTGCAAGATTCTTTTTGGCCCCGCTCCATCCCCAGTAATGCAGACTGTGTGATTTGACTACATGGAAGGTCAAAGATGCTGAGTAGGTGGAGACTGACAGAAAAGAGACTGAGTGGAAGAGGCTGATTTTCAGGCATCAGTCCCATTCTTTGCTATTTGACTGTTGTTCTGAGAGCGACGCTTTCACACTGGGGTCAGAGGTAGCATGTGTCTCATTAGTATGGCATCATAAGCATAAACCCCAGACATAGTCAGAGGCAGAATTCATGCCATAAAAGGTGTGTCTACTTCTCAAGCAACAGAAATATCTGAAAGCAATAGTGATAGTTCCATATATGTCAGGGTAGAGGGTGTTCCCAGGAAGAAGCAGACAGAATGTCAAAGTAGATTTATCAAGATAAAAGCAGTCCTTTTTAATCAATTTACAGCCATACTAGTTGTTACATAAGTAATGGTGTTGAAAAGCATTGTGTGCTGAAGATGGAAGAAACATGACTTCCTTATAGTTAGCTGAGTTGATTTCTTTTCATGCTTGTGCACACCTCAGTGCAAGGAAGATGCTGCCAACAATAATATAGAATATTCTAAAGTCTACAGTAAAAGCCTACAGAAAAATCTGTTTTTACTAAGTTCTCGAAAGAAGGAAACTGTAGCAGACAGTAAATTAGTTCAGTTATAAAAAGCCACTGCCACTTACATAAAGCCCATATGTGTGTGTGTGTGTGTGTGTGTGTGTGTGTGTGTGTGTGTGTGTGTGTGTATTCTGGCCCTGGCTGTAACCCCTTTTTCCACTGCTGACTTGAATTGCTCAGGGATGAGCATATGACATTTGAATGTCTAGGGACCAAATAGGATTGAAGTGGATTTATCTTGTTTATGAAAATGAAAATGACATTTATTCTCTATTCTGTAACACAGTCCTGTAAGCCAGTCCCAATTTATTTTAGGTCGTGCTCTATGAACTTTGTAATATTTAACTGTTTTTGCTGTATAAAACTAGCAAGGTTTGTGATTCAACATTTCAGCCTAATAGTTTGGAGGTACTTGTGTTAACAAAAATGGAGGAGTAACTTCCTAAACCTGAAATCTCTGTGTCTACAAGGATAAAACTTCTGAAACAGACCACGATGCTAGCAAATCCATGGAAACAGAAGCCCAGCCAGGGACTTGGCTTTATTATTAGGGCCCTAGGTGCTTTGCCTAGGTTTTTCAGAGAACTGGTGATGTAAAAAAATCAAACTATAGTGAATTTGTATTATAATAGAATCATATATATTAAGAAAAAAAAAACCTCTGGAAAAATTAGGTATGAGTAGAGATAATTAAAAATAAGATAAAGTTAATATAGACAGAGTAAACTAAAAATAAAAAAACTAGGAAAACTGGAATTAAATACATGGTATAAAGATAGACATAATGGATAGATCGCCTACTTTAAAAATGTTGCATTTAGTATATTTCAAAAATGTTGAAAGAGTATACTTTAAATGTTATTATCACAAAAATGATGATTACATATTTGTAATAAAATAGCTGGCAGTGTGTGCTGAACAAAGAAAGATAGAATGGAATTTTTATAAGAATATTTAATAAATCATGCCGTCATCACTGACAAAAAATAAATAAAATAACAATGATGTTTTTACTGAGGAAAATAGGCCCTTAAATTCTTAAAAAGTAATAGCTCTTTACAGACTATAGCTTAATTGTAATTAATAGTTCTGGAAAATTCATATGTTCTTCTAAGTTCTGTTCATATGGACCTCTAAAGAAGTATAGTGAGTCCTAGTTTTGTAAACTGTCAAATTGTTTTAAAGTGAATTAAGACTAAGTTACAAGGTACATTCTTCAAATGACAGTAAATGTGAAGGATGAGATGTGATCAGTTTATAGCATGACACAAACCTCAACAACTCAGCAAAGCGTTAACTTTCAGTCACTTCATCTACAAATTCTAACTCTTCTCTTCAAGAGCTGACAAAGTTTACTAGGATAAGTGGGTCAGCAAACAATTTTAATGTTCAGCCCTTTCCTATCACCCAATTGCCCCATCTCTAATTATTCTTATTCATCACAGTGGTAGGAGGAGCAAGTTTTATTTGGGTAGGTTTAAGAACTGTGGATTTAAAGGCAGGACTCTTGATACTCATAATAAAATAGATCTGATTTCTCATATAATGTCTCTGATAGCTTAAGAAATTATATATGAGCACGAAAGCCTTATTTCTTCATTTATAATCATGAACGTATGGTATTATTCTCTCAAATCAGGGACAATTATTTAGCATGAATATGGTTGGGCTTGGGCATAAAGATTTGGGTTTTATTTTCTTTTTTGTTTTAGATTTGGGGACATATTTGCAGGTTTGTTACACGGATTTACTAAGTAATGGTGAGGTTTTGACTTCCATTGAGCTTGTCACCCTAATAATGAATTTGGTACCTCGCCATTAGTTAGTTTTTCAATCCTTCTCTCCTCCTTCCCTCCTGTCTTTGGGAGTCCCCATTTTCTGTTGTTCCCATCAATATCTGTGTGTGTGTGTGTGCCTGGTGTTCTACTCTTACTTACAAGTAAGAATATGTGGTACTCAGTTTTCTGTTTCTGGGGAAAGCAGTTTGGAGATTTCTCAAATAACTAAAAGTAGGTTTACCTTTCAACCCAACAATACCACTACTGGTTATATAACCAAATGAACATAATTTTTTTTTAAACCAAAAAGAAGCCTGTACTCCTATGTTTATCACAGCACTATTCACAATAGCAAAGACATGGAACCAATCTATGTGCCCATCAATGGTGGATTGGTTAAAGAAAACGTGATACAGATATACCTTGAAATACTCTGCAGCCATAAAAAAGAATGAAACTGTGTCCTTTGCAATGACATAGATGCAGCTGAAGGCCATTATCTAAGTAAATTAATGCAGAAACAAGATTTGGGTTTTAAATACAGCAACTTCGTATGAGAACACATAAAATGGTGAATAACATATTAAAAACATTTTTAAAAGAGAAAAATGTTAGCACTGTCCTTCATTCCTTAAAATTATACAAACTGTGAACAATCAGTACGAGTTTAGAAAACTCAGTGAAACTTTTAATACTGTTACTCATATTTGATATGAAATATATATACTGTTTAATACTGGTACTCATATTTGACCTGATATACATACATGTGAAAATAGAAAGTGGAATCCTACCTTTTTATAGTAACTTTAATATAGGTAATGCATTTTTAAACTAACGAACAACAAAAATCAAAGTAAGATCTTTATGACTATTTGCTCCAACTCATATTTTACAGATAGCATCTCAAGAATGTTTGGGAAAAGTAGAAAATTTAGACCAATCTTTTTTCCTTTACAAATAAGATGCTTTTTACCAGATTTTTCCTTAGATTGGCTTGGAATCTTTAGTAAATTGAGTAGTGGTTATGATTTTCTAATGCAAGTCTCCTCATAACATATTACCCTGTAGAAAGTGTTGTTTTCCTTGAGGCTTTGCCATAGAATTACATTATTTTCATTGATTTCTTTCACGAAATTGGTGCATAACACGGTGTTTCTAGTTCTTGACTTGTGAGGAATACATGAGTGACTGATTCAACATTGTACCAACACACTTGTTGCAACCATGTTAGCTTTCATACACCTCTGGATGAAGATGAAATATTAAATGTCTTAGATCAGAGACAATTAGGTAACATGAATATGGTTGAGGTTGAACATGAGGATTTTGGTTTTATTTGTTTTTGATCCATTTGTAGGTCTGTTACACCGGTATATTGTGTGATGGTGAGGTTTGGGCTTCTATCAAAGCGATCATTCAAATAATGAACATTGTTTAGAGTGAGCTCTCAATGTGAGAGCATATTCCCTTATTTAAAAAGTACCTTTCTCAGTATTTGTGTCACAATATTTGAGCATCCTTTTGGTGTGCACAAAGAATCTAATGCATTTGCTATGTGATACAAGTAGATGTGTCAATGTATTTTATGAATGGTGGTGGGAGAGACTAGCATTGCCTTTCTCGAAGCAATAATTTTTGTAACTTTCCTGAGGAAGCACTTGCACTTGGGACAAGACCTCTAGTGGCTGTGGAGGCTACAGCTAGAGGCAGAGAGGAAGAAGGTACTCTTTTCTGGACTGCTGTTCTAAAGCATCACTGTTTGAGACATTTACAGTTGTAACCGGATGTAAGACACAGAGTATGCTATGGGGGAAATAATTCTACACAAATAGACAATGAATCAGGTGACATAACAGCATTTTCCTGTCTCTTGTTTCTTTGATGGTTTTGTTTCCTTAGGAAAAAAATCTATGATTGTTTAATTTTTTTGCTGCTCCATTATAAATACTTCACAGCTGTTTCTCTCTTTTTTTTTTTTTCTATTTATAAAATAACTAGAATTCTAGAGAATATCCTTTTAAAAGTAATTGATTGCTTTGGAGTAGAGAAAGAAAAATATCAAAAATATTAAAAAAAATTCTAGAATCACTGAATTGAGAGAACAAAACTTAGTATTAAAAGTTATTTATTCAGAATAATGTATATCTATTTACTGCTTTGGCAATTGTTAAACACGGCTCCTTGAGGCGATAAAGAGCATTTAGAATGTATTTAGTTGAAAGGGAGGTTGTAAGCATTTAAGGCACTGTGGACCTAGCCATTAATAGTGAGACTTTGGCCTTACTAAGGGATAAAGGACACAGGAGGGCACATCTTGCTAAAAATTCAGCTCTGAAGGCATTTATCTTTAATAATATAATTGAAACTATGGCTTTGAGCTACTACAGAATGGTAAATCCAAGTGTGCATAAAATGCTCCATGATCCTATTATAGAAATGGGGAAATTGTTATACGTGTATTGCAACACAAGGAAGTTTACAAATGTGTGGCCATATTAACCATTTCATCTTTGAAAGAGATTTTCCCTCTTTCTACATTGACAGATTGTAAGTTGTCAAAGTCAAATCTATTCTTTTTCTTACTTATAGAGTTTTGCCAAAACTGCACACCAACTTTTATCATTAGAAGATAAAATTCATGAATGAAGTGGGTCCAAGTGTTTGTGATTCAAATGATAGTGTTGATATTTATAAAGCACTTCACTTGATATCTTGCTATCTCAGCTTTTAATTGTGAGCTCTTCAGTCCTGGCAGGGTCTTTTTGCTTGGGAAATTACTGTCAACTCGTTGCACTGAGTGGAAACTACAGTGCATTCTTGGCTAAAGCAAATAATCTTTTCCCTTTGAATGCATTCATCTGCACTTTTGTTGTCCTGTCAACAGGAACATTCTTGAGGCAGAGGATAGAGGTACAGCTGCCTTGAGGGGCCATTGAGAGAAGCAACCAGGATGTGATTGCTCATTATGAAAAGTAATTACTTTGCTGTAAATGTCTCCAGGTCCTGAACAAAGGCAATGTCACACTTGATCTAGGAGCGGTTGCTATTTGCCTTCTAAGGCCTTTCTAGCTTGAATGTGCCTTATTGCCAAATTCAAAGACATGTTTTGCCCTAGATGGAGATAACTCACTTAGATATGGCATTTGAAACACTCATAAGTTTGGGTTACTCCTGGGTAGCAGTTTCACACATAAAGTAGAGAATTCAGCAATGTGGCCACTGTCGTCAGTCAATGGGATTATTTCAGAAGAAAAGTAAATGAAGTTGGATTTTTGAAGGTGGCTTATTTTTTATTCATTTTCTGTTTTTAGTTTGGGTGTAAGTTATCTATTACTGCGTATAAATTAGGCAGACATGTAGCAGCTTAAAACAACAAACACTGTCTCAGAGTTTCTGGGAGGCAGGACTCCTGGGGTGGCTTGTCTGGGTCCTCTGGCTCAGAGCCTCTTCCAGGCTGCAATCCAGGTGCACCCAGGTTCCAAGCTTACGCATGTGGCTGTTTGCTGGCAATCTAAATCCTTGGCACCTGGTCCTCTCCACAGGACAGCTCACAACATGGCAGCCGCCTTCCCTCAGGGTGAGCACAGGAGGGAGACAGGGGACTTTCAAGGCAGGTCTCAGTCCTTTTGTAACTCAAGTAGCACCTCAATACTTTTACTGTATCCTGTTCATCAGAAGTGAGTCGGTAGATCCAGCCTGCACTCAAGAAGAGGGAGGGATCACAGACACTGTTGTGAACACCAGGAGGTGAGAATTATGGAGAGCCATTTTAGAGGCTGCCTATCACCCTGGGCCATGTTGTTCTCATCATAAGGTCTTCCAACTTTGCTATAAATAACGGTAACTCAAGTTGTGATGTGGAAAACCGAAAGCAGACTCCGTTCTCCCTCCTCTAAAGCGAATCATTGGAAGTTTCCTCAGTGTGCATGTTTTGACCTTGAGTAAGATGAAGCCTCACAGAACAAGGTTATAAAACATTGAAACAACAAGATACATCCCGAGCACTTAGCATCATCCTCCCTCAGCTCAACCACCTTCATCCCCTCTCTGAGCTCAAATCTCATCTTCGCAGGAGCCGGCTTGTGGAGGGTCTGTGCTAAGTGTGGAGGGTGCCCAGAGGGGTTTGAGGCAATGGACCAGCCACACCGAGCCCCTGGCATTTAACTGGGGAGAAAGAGAGACATAGTAAGGACATGGTATGGTGGGGAGGTCATGGGCTCTGTGATGACAGCACAGGCCCGGGGACTGGACTGCAGGGGCTCAAACCTCAACACATCCACTTAGCTGTGTGACTTACCGTGCTGGGCTTTTTGTGTGCAAAAAGAAAAGACGGACAGTTTCTATACAATGAAGATAACTGTATGAGTTAATAGTATACATGAGATACATAGATCAGGGCTTGACACATAGTAAGTGCGTAGTGTGAATTATTGCTATTACTAGTATTAATGACATGGCCGGGCTTGGTGACTCAGCCTGTAATCCCAGAGCTTTGGGAGGCCGAGGCGAGAGGATTGCCTGAGCCCGCGGGCTCAAGACCAGCCTGGGCCACTTGGCAAGTCCTCGTCTCTACAATAAATTAAAAAAAAATTAGCCAGGCATGGTGGTGTGCACCTGTAGTTCCAGCTACTCGGAAGGCTGAGGCAGAAGAATCGCTGGAGACCAGCAGGTCGATACTGGGTGGCTGTGAGCATGCCACTGCACTCCAGTCTGGGCAATGGAGTGAGACGCCAACTCAAAAGACAGAAAAAAAAATAGATAAAAAACATTATTAATAGATATGTGCACTATGAATGCTCTTTAAAATGGTACTGTTGTATAAGGGACTTAGTTTTCTCTTGACTCAGAAATTCATAGAATTAGGTAATTTTATTGCATGGTACACGTTAATATTTAAAAAACACTTAGGCTAACAGCAAAGAAAAATTCCTGTTTATTAAAGGTTGACTATTTACTTATCAAATGTATTTGTTTATTAAATGTTTATTAAATTGTGGTGTTTTTAAAGCCACCAGCAGGCAGGGCTGCGTACCTTGATACTCTGAAGCTTCTTCTAGATGTCCTCAGGCTTTTTCTTTCCATTTTTATTCATTCACTCATTTTGTGAGCCTGAACATCTGTGCGGGAGCAGACACAGTAGTGGGCACTGGGGATAACAGAGATGACAAAGGTTCCACCCTACCCTAAAGACATTGAAGCCCATGCACAGGAAGCCAGGGGAGATGTGCACTAGAGAAGCCACCAGGGAGTAAAACACCTCATTTGGAGGAGGGTCTGGTCACGGACAGCTTCCAGAAGAGGAAGCATGAGCTGTGCAGGAAGATGCCTTGTGGAGAAAGGACAGGAGGTGTTCTGGCCGAGGGGGTGCTGTCTGCCAAGGCACGGGCTGCACAGCCCAAGGCAGAGCAAGTGATTTTGTTGGGCAGCGGCACAGAGCACGGGATGGGCACGCCTTCAGAAATAGAGCTGCAGGAACAGCAGGGGACTGGCAACCTCAAACCGAGGGTAAGAACTGTCCCTAAGTGGCCACAGAGGGAGAACCATAGTCCTGAGGTCTCTTGCCAGGCCTTGCACAATCTGGCCTCCTGGAGAACTGTGCACTTGCCACGGGGCTGATTTCTGCAGATTAGATGGGTCGAACTTGCTTCTGAGAGGAATTCCTCCCTCAGCTCAACCACCTTCCTCCCCTCGAGCTCAAATCTCATCTTCACAGGAGCTGGCTTGTGGCAGTCTGCCTCCCCAGCCCATGCTGCTGCTTCCCCTTCTGCTGGACCTCTTGCTGGTGTAGCACCTTCCTTCCAACATGCCATACACTTTGCCTTTCATTACGTCGATTATTCATCACTGCCTTCCGACCAAAATATTAGCTCCTAACGGCAGAGAGGAGCCTTTGTCATTTTTGTTTTGTTCTCTGATATATCCCAAGTGCCTAGGACAGTGCCCAGCACACACAGTATGTGGTCAAGAAATATTTGTTGATGAAATGAAAAGCCAAATGCCTCTCCATTGGGTTATAAGAAATGTCAACTCTGGACGAGAGATAAGAAGCAGAAGGGAAAAAACAGCTAGAAAGACTATTCAAGTGTGTGTTCTCATTTTTGTATATTACCTCCTTTAGATACTGGCTGGTCATTGCAGTCCAAGGTGTGAATACTTCCTTTTGCCATGGATCTTTAAGAAAGGAGGTTGAGTTGTGGACAGTGGTATGGAAAGATACAAACACGTGTGTGACGTTGTCAGGCTGAAAAAGAACTTCTTGTCAAGCCCTCTCTCCCCCCATCCCTCACTTTATCCCATTCTGCTTCTTGCCTTGCTGACTTCTAGAATGAGCCACCAGGAGCGGGGCCACGAGTCCTAACGCAGACCCTTTGTGAGGTGCACTGTGCTCCTCTTGTCCTACTTCTAGCTTGGTATTAGCACTTCTTGATCTGGTCTCCCTATCCGGATATCCCCTACTCGAACCCTGATGTGCGTCCCATCCTGGATTGCGCCCCAGGCCCAGATGCTTGGCACTTCTGTAACCAGAACCTCCCAGTCCTTGCCTTTGCCTGGGCTTCCTTGGTTCAACTTTCTTCCTCTCCTTTTGACTCTCCTGAGACTCCCCTTCGTGTTTCCAGCTTCCTGGTTCCAGCAGCAATTTTGTTACACACCCATGCCTTGACCTCCTTCTGGACTGAGGCCTTTCTACAGGGCCTGCGAGGACATGACAAGCCAGTCTGTCATGACAAGCCAGTCTCCCCACTGCAGTGAACTTCTGTCTTGAAAACTTGTCCTTTTGAAGATGGACTTTCCTGGTTTTTCATGCATCTCTCTTGTTTTTCTGCTGCTCTGTTCTTTCATACAGGCCCATTTTTTTGCCCACTCTAGCCCCACATGGAAGCAGTAGCAAGCACACACCTTCGTGTTGTGCTTCTCTGTATTTCTCTCGCCTTCGGAGAGTTCACCTTTCTTTCTTTCTTTTTTTTTTTTTTTTTTTGAGTCGGCATCTCACTCTGTCACCCAGGCTGGAGTGCAGTGGTATGCTCACGGCCACCCCAACAATGACCCAATGGGCTCTGGCGATCCTTTCACCTCAGCCTTTCAAATAGCCAGAACTATAGGCGTACACTTCCAGGCCCGGCTAATTTTAGATTTATTGTAGAGACGAGGTCTTGCCAAGTTGCCCAGGCTGGTCTCGAACCCATGGGCTCAGGCAATCCACTCGCCTCTGCCTCCCAAAGTGCTGGGATTACAGGCTGATAACCTCCCTTCAGGGCTTGATCTCCATATCTCTGAACAGTCACTAAGCAGCAACATTGTCCACACTATCTGCTGACTGTTGCCACAAACTTTAACTCCATAAAAGCATCAGAAGGTAAATTTTTCACCATTCTTCTTGGACTGTGCATTGCTTTCCATGACAATAATCCTCATGCTTACCTGGGTTTTGAGCCTTGAAGTCACTCTGGTCCACACATTGGCTCTCCATGCCTGCCAGCATTCATTTACAAAATGCTTTTGTTATCCCACCTGCTGACTTTCAAATTACCATCATTGCCTCATCACTTCATTTACACCTCAGTAACTGTAACAGTTGTGTTTTGATTCCCACCAACCCCTCTCACGTACAGTCACCAGATTAATCTTTCTGAAATGTTTTCTCCTAATCAAAAGTTGCCACGGCACATTATTAACATGTCAACTCTACTTTCCCCTGCCCTCCATGTTCTTTCCTCCTAACTTTTCTTATAATGTTCTCCTACCTGTGACATCTCTTAAATCAGTCCACTCATCCCACAGACATGTTACATCTGTTAAACCCATCTCATTTCACAGGTTACCTTCTGTAACCACCATCCTAGTTTCTATTTCTGTGAGTTTGACTGTTTTTAGATTTTACATATAAGTGAGATAATGTGTTATTTATCTTTCTGTGTTTGGCTTATTTCACCTAGCATGTTGTTACAAATGGCAAAATTGTCTTCATTTTTAAGGTAGAATACTATCCCATTGTTTATATATATAATTTCTTTATCCCGTCATTCATTGATGGACACTTAGGTTGATTCTATATCTTGGTTGCTATGAGTAGTGCTGCAATAAACATGAAAATGTGCATATCTTTTTGTCATACTAATTTCATTGCCTTTAAATATATACATAGTAGTGGAATTGATAGACCACATGGTAGTTATATTTTTTTATTTTTTGTGGACTCTCCATACTGTTTTCTGTAATGTCTATACTAATTTACAATCCCACCAACAATGTGCAAGAGTTCCCTTTTCTCCACATCCTCATCAAGACTTAACTTTTGTCTTTTTGATAATGGCCATTCTAACATGTGAGGTGATATTGTGGTTTTAATTTGCATTTCTATGATGAATGTTGATTTTTAGCATTTTTCTACATACACATGTTAACCATTTGTATATCATGCCTGTTCAGGAGTTTTGCCCATTTTTTGATCAAGTTGTTTTCTTTCTATTGAGTTTAGTTACATAAATTGTGGATATTAACCACTTATCAAGTTAGCAAATATTTTAGCCTATTTCTTAGGGTTGTCTCTTCATTCTATTAATTGTTTTCTTAGCTGTGAAAAAGCTTTTTAGTTTGATGTAATCCTGTGTGTCTATTTTTGTTGCCTGTGCTTTTAGGCTCTTATCAAAAATGTATTTCTAGACCAATGTCATGAAACTTTAATCCTATGCTTTTTTTCTAATAGTTTTACATTTCAGTCTTTAATCTGTTTTGAGTTGACTTTTGTATATGGCATGAAATAAGGGTTCAATTTCATTTTATGCATGTGAATATTCAGTTTTTCCATCACTATTTATTGAAGAGACTGTTCTTTCCCCATTGTACATTCTTGGCACCTTTGTCTAAAATCAACTGTGAATTTGCGTGCTTATTTCTGGGTTCTTTACTCTGTTCTGTTGGTTGATGTGTTTTTATTTTTATTTATTTATTTATTTTTGAGTTAGAGTCTCACTCTGTTGCCCAAACTGGAGTGCAGTGGCTGCTCCCGGCCACCGCAGCCTCGACTTGCTGGGCTCCTGTGATCCTTCTGCCTCAGCCTTCCAAGTAGCTGGATCTACAGACGCGTGCTACCATGCCCAGTTAATGTTTTGATTTATTGTAGAGATGAGGTCTCGCCAGGTTGCCCAGGCGGGTCTCGAACCTGAGGGCTCAGGCAAACCACTCACCTCAGCCTCCCAAAGGCACGGGATTATAGTCTGAGCCACCAAACCTGGCTGGTTGATGTGATTTTATGCAAGTACAATGCTTTATTTGATTACTATAGTATATTTTGAAGTTAGGTAATATGATGCCTTCAGCTTTCTTATTTTTGCTAAAGACTATTTTGGCTACTTGGGTTCTTTGGAAGTTCCATGAAAATTGTTTTTTCTATTTCTGTGAAAAAAAGTTCATTGGAATTTGGATAAGGATTACATTAACTCAGTAGATCACTTTGGGTAGTATGGACATTTTAACATTAATTCTTCCAATCCATGAACATGGAATATCTTTCCATTTACAGTCATATACTACACCACATTTTGGTCAATGACAGGTTGCATATACAACAGTGGTTCCATAGGATTATAATATTGTTTGTTTGTTTGTTTTTGAATTAGAGTCTCACTCTGTTGCCCAGGCTAGAGTGCAGTGTCATGCTCATGGCCACTGCAGCCTCAGCCTGCTGGACTCAGGCTATCTTTCTGCCTCAGCCTTCCAAGTAGCTGAAACTACAGGTGCGTGCTACCATGCCTGGCTAATTTTTTTATTTATTGACAAGATCTTGCCAAGTTGCCCAGGCTGGTCTCGAACCACTGGGCTCAGGCAATCCTCTTGCCTTAGCCTCCCAAAGTACTGGGATTGCAGGTCTGAGCCACCACGCTCAGTCCAATATTGCATTTTTTATTATATTATTTTAAAAATTTTAGTTGTGGGGTACATGTGAGGGTTTATTACATAAGTAAATTGCATACAGGTGAGGCTTGGGCTTTTTTAGCAAGCCCTCTCTCTCCTGATAGTGAACCTGGTACCCAGTATGTGGCTGGATGCCCCTTACGCATCCTCCTTCCGTCTCTAGCAGTGTCCAGCATCTGTTGTTCCAATTTTTGTACTTGTGTCCAGTGATCAGGGCCTGCTGATGAGTCAGAACATTCAGTATTCAGTTTTTTGTTTCTGCAAAAGAACACTTAGAATGATGGCCTCCAGCTGCATCCATGTTGCTGCAAAGGACATGATTATGTCCTTCTTTATGGCTGCATAGTATTCCATCATGTATATATGCCACATTTTTCTTATCCAGTCCACTTTTATTGGGCACTTGAGTTGGTTCCATGTTTTTGCTATTGTGAGTAGTGTTGCAATGAACATATACATGCAGTTATCATTTTGGTAGAGCAATTTATGTTCCTCTGGATATATTCCCAGAAGTGAGCATGCTGAATTGTATGGCAGCTCAATTTTTAGTTCTTTGAGAAAAATACCATACTGTTTTTCACAAAAATTGAACTAATTTACATTTCCACCAACACTGTAGAAGCATTCCCTTTTCTCTGCAGCCTCTCGAACACCTGTCATTTTTTGAATTTTTAATAAAAAGCAAACCTTACCAGTGGTAGGTAGCATCTCAATGTAGTCGTGATTTGCATTTCTCTGATGATTAGAAGAGCTGAGCATTTTTTCATGTGTTTGTTGGCTGCTTGAAAGTCTTCCTTTGAGAATTGTCTGTTCATGTCCTTTGCCCACTTTTTAATGGGGTTATCTTTTTTCCCCTATCAATTCATTTGAGCTCCTTGTAGATTCTAGATGTTAGGTATTTGTCAGATACATAGCTTGCAAATATTTGTTCCCATTATGTGAATTGTCTATTTACTCTCTTGATAGTTTCTTTTGCTGTGCAAAAACTTTACAGTTTCGTAAGGTCCCACTTGTCAATCTTAGCTTTTGCTGTATTTGCTTTTGAGGACTTGGCTATGAATTCATTGCCTACTTTGATATCCAGGAGAGTGTTTCATAAGTTTTCTACTAGGATTCTTATTGTTTGAAGTTTTACATTTACATCCTTGATCCATTTTGAGTTAATTTTTGTGTATAATTATAGGTAGGGATCCAGTTTAATTTTTCTGCCTGTGGTTATCCAGTTTTCCCAGCACCATTTGCTAAATATGGTTTCCTTTCCTCCATTTTTTTTGTTGTTGTTGTTATTGTTGGCTTTGTTGAATATGAATTGGTTGAAGGTTCATGGTTTTATTTCTGGGTTCTCTGTTCTGTTCCGTTGGTCTATGTGTCTATTCTGGTACCCGCACCACAGTGTCTTGGTTACTATAGACTTGTAGTCTGTAAGTGTGATGCTTCCAACTTTGTTCTTTTTGCTGAGAATTAATTGTGCTACTTGGGCTCTTTTTTGCTTCCATATGAATTTCTGTATTGTCTTTTCTGGGTCTATGAAAAATGATGCCAGCAATTTGATAAGAATTGTGTTGAATCTCTAGTTTGTATTGGGTAGAATGGGCATCTTAACAAAACAGATTTTTTTCAGTCAATGAGAATGTGATCTTTTAACATTTGTTTGTGTCAACCTTGATTTCTTTGAGCAGTGTTTTGAAGTTCTCACTGTAAAGTTCTTTCACCTCTTTGGGTGGATACTGAAGTATTTTATTTTATTTTTTATTCTTTTTTGTGGCTATTGTAAATGAGATTGTGTTATTTATTTGGTTCTCAGCCTGTCTGATGTTGATGTATAGAAATGCAATTTTTAGCTGGGCTCAGTGGCTCAGCCTGTAATCCCGCGTCTTGAGAGGCTGAGGTGAGTGAATTGCCTGAGCCCGCGGGTTCGAGACCCACCTGGACAACTTGACGAGACCTCATCTCTACAAAAAATAAAAAAAGTCAGCTGGGCATGGTAGCACATGCCTGTAATTCCGACTACTCGGAAGGCTGAGGTGGAAGGATCACCGGAGCCCAGCAGGTCGAGGCTGCGGTGGCCAG
>NW_007259233.1:79497-87068 GCF_000164805.1 Carlito syrichta
ACTACAACTAAAAAAAAAAGAAAAGAAAAGAAATCCAATTTTTTTGTGTGCATTGATTTTTTTAAAGGGATAATAGTTTAATACCCTGTTGTGAAAAAGGACAATCCTGATCATTATAAACAATGAACTTGAAATGTACACGCACACATATATTGAAAAATATAGATGTTTAGGAATTTATAAGAGCTCCACTTGATTTTGATTCTCCTCCATTTTCCTCTTTTAAAAATTTTTTATGTGCACTTTATTGAAGTTATTTATCATCTTTTTGTCTCATTGATTCTTTTCATGATATTTTTGGGGGAGTTTCTATTTCATTAAGCTGTGACTTTGTTTTTATAAGTTCAGTTTTTCTACTAATTCTATGACTGTATTGTTCTTGACTTTCCAGCTTCCTTAGATATGATGCTAGGTTGTTTACTTAAGATCTCTCTATTTTCTTGATATGTGAATGCAATACTATAAAATTTTCTCTCAGACTGATTTCATGGTATCCCAGAGGTTTTAGTGCACTGTTTCTTTGTTTCCAGGAATCTTTATATTTCTGACTTAATTTCTGTGTTAATACAAAAGTAATTCACAAGCATGTTGTTGAATTTTCTATGTTTTTGTGTGTCTTGGGGCATTCCTGTTGGTGATTACATTTCTTTTTTTCTCACTGTTGTCTGGGAAGATACTTGGTATGATTTTGACCTTTTGAAATTAGTTCATGCTTGATTTATGCTCACGTAGGTAGTTGATCTTCCAGTATGTTCTATGTGCTGATGAGAAGAATATATATTCCATGGTTGTTGAGTGAAGTGGTCTGTAGATGTCTATTAGGATCAACTGGTTGAGTGTTCAGTTAAGGTTCTGAATTTCCTTGTTAAATTCTTGCCTCAATGATTGGTCTAAGGCTGTTAGCAGGGTATTTATGCCTCTGACTATAATTGTCTGGCTGTCTATGTCCTCTCTTCGTTTAATTAGTAATCATTTTATAAATCTGGGTACTCCTATGTTGGGCACATATATATGCAAGATGGATATTTTTTGCTGGTGGATTAAGCCTTTTATCATTATTAGTGGCCTTCTGTGTCCTTTTTGACTTTTATTAGTTTAAAGTCTGTTTTGTCTGATTAAAAATAGCTACTCCTGCTTCATTTTGTACCTTTTCTATGTTTAGATACACAAATATCATTGTGCTACAATTGCTTATAGTTTTCTGTATATGTTGTTATTGCACTGAAGGTTTGTAGTCTAGGAACAATAGGCTATAACATATAGTCTATATGTGTGATAGACTATATAATCTATATATATGTAAGTATACTCTATGATGTTCTCACAAGAACAAAATTGCCTAATGATGAATTTCTCAGAACAAATCACCATTGTTAAGAGACATATAACTGCATTTGTGTCTTCTTTAATTTCTGTTATCAATTTTTATAGTGTTCAGTGTATAGGTCTTTCATATTTTTGGTTACATTTATTTTTATGTATTTTGTTCTTGCTGTTTTGAAGAGGATTTTTTTCCTTTTGTATTTTTCAATAGTTTAGTATCAATGCATAGAAAATGCTACTGACATTTGTGTGTTGTTTTTGTCTTCTGCAACTTTACTAAGTTTGCTTATTATTCTAAGAGTTTTTTGGTGGAGTCTTTAGTGTATTATTTAAGTAAGATCATGCCATCTGCAAACAGGGACAATTTTACTTCTTTTTTACCAAGTTGAATGTCCTTTATTTCTTTCTCTTGCCTAACTGCTCAAGCAAAGAGTTCTAGTGTTATGTTGAAAAGAAGTGACAAAAGCAGGCATGCTTGTCTTGTTCCTGATCTTAGAGGAAAAGCTTTCAATTTTCTTTCCCTTTTTTTAGTTGGAGTCTCACTCTGGCACCCAGGCTGGAGTGTGGTGGCACGCTCACAGCCACCACAACCTCGACCTACTCTGCTTAGGCGATCCTTCCACCTCAGCTTTCCAAGTAACTGGAACTACAGGCGCGTGCTACCATGCCTGTCTTATTTTTTGATTTATTGTAAAGATGAGATCTCACCCAAGTTGCCTGGGCTGGTCTCAAACCCCCGGGCTCATGCAATCCTCTTGCCTCAGCCTCCCAAAGTGCTGGGATTACAGGCTGAGTCACCATGCCTGGCCAAAAGCTTTCAATTTTCAACACTGAATGTGATGTTAGTTGTGGGTTTATTATATATTACCATTATTGTGTTAAGATACATTTCTTCCATATCTAATTTGTTGAGAGCTTTGAACACAAAAGGATGTTTTATTTCATCAAATGCTTATTTTTGCATGTATTGAGATATCATATGGTTTTTGTGCTTCATTTTATTATTGTGGTAGATCTTATTTATAGATTGACATATGCTGAACAATACTTATATCCACTGGATAAAAATCATTCACAGTGAATGATTCTTTTAATGTGCTGTTGAATTGAGTTTGCTAGTATTTGTTTGAGGATAATTGCATTTATGTACCTCAGTTGTATTAGCTGTAATTTTCTTTTCTTGTAGTATCCTTGGCTTGTTTTGGAATCAAGGTTATGATAGACTCATAAAATGAGTTTGGAAGTATTACCTCTTCTTCAATTGTTTTGAAAGAATTTGAGAAGTTTTGGTATTAGTTATCTTTAAATGTTTGTCCAAATTCAGCAGTCAGGTCATCAGGTCCTGGGCTTTTCTCTGATTGGAGACTTTTTATGACTGATTCAATTTTCTTATTTGTTATTGGTCTGTTTAAAATTTCTATTTCTTTATGAGTTCTTTATGAGTGTATGTGTCGAGGAATGTATCAATTTCTTCTAGATTATTCCATTTTTTTGTGTATCCTTTGTATTTATGTGGTGTTTGTGGTAGTGTTTCCTTTTTCATTGCTGATTTTTTTCTTTAGTCTTCTCTCTCTCTCTCTCTCTCTCTCAGTATAGTTCATGATTTGTAGCTTTTGTTTCTTATTGTGTTTCTAGTCTGTATTTTATTTATTTCTTCTTTGATATTTATTGTTTTACTCTTTTTACTAACTTTTGGCTTAATTTACTTTTTCTTTTTCTAGTTCCTTTAGATGTAATGTTAGGTGGTTTATTTGAGATCTTCCTTCATTTTATGTAGATGTTTATTATAATAAACTTTCATCTTAGAATTGTTTTGCCGCACTCAATAAGTTTTAGAAATTGTATATCCAACTCTATTAGTCTCAAGATATTTTAAAATTACCTGTGTAATTTTTCTTCTAACTCATTAGTTGTTCAAATTCATGTCATTTAGTTTTTGTGTTTTGTAAATTTTCTGAAATTTCTTCTGTTATTGATTTCTAGTTTATACCGCTGTGGGCAGAAAAGATACTTAATATGATGTCTGTCTTCTTAAATTTGTTGAGGCCTGATTTTTAGTCTGATGTATGTTCTACTTTGAAGAATCTTCCATGTGTGTTTGAGAAAATTCTGCTACTGTTAGATGGAAAGCACTATATATGTCTTTTAGATTCATTTGGTCTAAAATGAGATTTTAGTCTGTTATTTTCTTCTTGATTTTCTTTCTAGATGAACTGTCCATTGCTGACAGTGGTGTATTAAAGTCACCTACTTTTACTGTGTTATAGTCTACCACTTATTTTATCTCTGTTAATATTTGCTTTATATGTTTAGGTGCTCCAATGTTGGGTGCATATATATTTGCAACTGATATAATTTCTTTATGAATTGATCTCTTTATCTTTGTGTAATTATCTTCTTTGTTTCATTTGACAATTCTTGACTAAAAGTCAATTTTATCTGATGTAAGTATAGCTGCCCCTGCTGTCTTGGTTTCCATTTGTATGGAATGTTTGTTACCATCTTTTTACCTTCCATCTATGTGTTCTTAAGTGAGAATAAGTCTTTATGGGCAGCATGTAGTTGGGTTTTGTTTTTTATTCATTCAGTTAATCTATGTCTTTTTATTGGATAATTTAACCCATTTACAGTCAAAGTAAGTATTGATAACTAAGGACTTACTATTGCCATTTGGTTGATTGTTTTGTAGGTTCTTTATTCCTTTCTTCCTTTTTTGTTGTCTTCCTTTGTGGTCTGGTGATTTTCTGTAGTGTATACTTTGATTCTTTACTTTTTATCATTTGTGTATCTACTATAGATTTTTGCCTTGTGATCATCATGAGGCTTACGTAAAGCATTTTATTGTATAGCAGGTTATTTTAAGTTCAACTTAACTTTGATCATATATAGAAAGCTTACACCTTTATGGGCCACCCTTCCGTAACATTTTATGTTTGGAATGTCACAATTTACATCTTTTTATATTGTGTATCCCTTAACAAATTATTGTAGCTATTATTTTTTCAGAGTTTTCTCTTGAACTGTTATACTTCTTGGTTCAATTTAAGAGCAGAGATGATGTATTTGAATTGTTTCTTATCATGCTTAACATGGTTATGGACACAGAATAAATACCCAGTTTATCACTTTGTAATTGACATATCTATTTAGAAAGTGATATTGTTTGATCCAGTGATATCCGATAACATCACCCACACTGCTGTTGTGCACTCCTGGTTCTCTCAGCCTGCTGTAATTAATGACTTTCTCCCTCTCTTCTTTCTTCTTACCCACAGCATGTGCATTCAGATACAATGGGCTCTCCTTTGTCTACCTTATCTACCTCTTGCTCATTCCTCTGTTCTCGGAACCAACGAAAGCAACGATGCAAGGTAAGAGACTTTTACTACTCCATACCACAAAGTTATATAGTCTGGATGCATTTTTCTGGGATCCCTGAATTTGTCTTTATCCAATGGCAGATATATTATATGCACAACAGGGCTGATATGGCATAGAGTAGGTAGCAAACATTTTAACAGCGGTGTCATATAGAGCTGTAGGGAACTAGTCTGTGATATGTGTTTTTATCACTTACAAAGCTAATAAGTCCCCTATTATATTTTCCTCACTAGTGTTGACAGCATAACAGGAATGCTTTGACTAGTTAAAACTAACTCAAAGTGTTATCAATAAAATAAAGCAGATGGCTTGACCACATTGGCACATGCATTTGCGTATTGGGTTGCTGAGGACAATATGGTGGCAGCTGAAAGAGGCAGAGCAGTATCTGACATTCCTAAGACATTTAGCAGGACAATGGAGTAGGAAGCCAGGTATAAGTTGTTCATACATTGGTTGAGATTTCTTCAATATGCCTCAATAACATAAAGAAAGAGTAATTGGAGTTGGGGGTATAGTTTCACACTCATATTCTTGCCAAACTTTAGACCCCTTTCTGGTTGCTTTACAAGAATCTCAAGCATAGAAAAGAATAATGAATATATTTTCTGAGGCTTTACTTTGGAAGCGTGATCTGGTTTGTTATTTTTTTAATTTAAAGTTATTTCAAAAGAATAAAAATTAATCAACAATGAGTTCATCTAATAACTTGTTTTCCCAAACACACACACACACACACACACACACACACACACACACACACACACACACTACCTTTACAAGAAATAAAAACTGTGCCAAATGCCTTAGGTAAGTGTAATGACCACATGTTTACATGAAAGGAAAAGGAAGTTATGTTTGACCCCAACTACATAGTGGCGTGGGAAGGGCCATTGGTGATTTCTTTGTTAATGATGAACTCTTCAGGAAAAGAAATAAAGAGCATTATGTACACTGAATGACAAATAATGACTCTATCTCTTCCATTCTCCTCATTTTCTATAAAACTCATAAAGTATATTATGATCATTCATCCTAGTAGTTATATCTTCAGATGCCATATTGATTTTACTGTCTCAAGAACATAAACAAACCACCCAAACTCTTAATACAAAGCTGAGGAAGGGTAGAGAAGTCTGATTTATGTAATTTTTTATTAAACAAAAAATAAATTGTTTATAAGACCCCACTTACCACGGTCTCATTTCTAAGGGGTTTGACATAAACAGAATAGTTTTTTTTAGCCTCAGAAACAAGATTATAATGTTTGGGCCACTGCTATTTTGAGGGCTGGAGCTCATTTTTCAAGGAAATAAGGTTTTGCATGCATTCACAAGAAATGGCATTAAAAATGAGTAGCTTTATATTGTCAGTTAAATTATCGCTTTTAAATCAAGGTGGCCTTTTATTGTTTTATTTGGAAATCAGTTAACTGGTATTTCCCACTTCATAATTCTGGACAGTCCCTGACTTTTCCTGTTCCCCAAGCTAACCATTCCTGAGTGTGAAACAATGTCAGAAGTGCCCGTTGGAGTATGTCCAGGGGCATCGGTGTATGCTCTGGCGCCTCGGGGACTGACACTATCAGGAAGATTGTAAATGAAACATAAAATCAGAAGCAAAAGATAAATCTTCTCTATGTAAAGAAATATCCTAATTAACAAAATATAACAAGGTCAGTGTACAAACAAAGCATACATAAGTGCACAGATGTCTGCTGGTGCTTTTCATAATAGGAGAGGAGGGAAGAATGGGTTCAAAAGGGAAATTCGCACGCATCTTTCTGGTCAGCATCTGGAAGCAGCATTGTGATGGTTCATTCTTCTGTTCCCTGCATTTTGGTGTCAAGAGCCTTAACTGATATTCAATGTAATTGAATTTACTTGTCTGTTTATGTGATTGCAGAGGAACTCTAAGAAAGGATGTCACTCATATTTTCTCTGAACACATAGGATTCACAATACATGCATTTCCATATCTTGGGTTAGACATTTCCTGTGGTATGAGGTCCTGTGTGGAGTCAACGTATGCGAGTGATGGGCCAGGGACAGTGAATGCAATGTGGCTTTTCAGAAAGACTCAGGTTCAAACACTCAGACTTCCATGACTGTGGTTTGTACACATTTCACACAAACTGTAAGAAAGTACATTGGTAAACTGAAAAGATTTTCTATCTCTATCAAGGTCTGCATCCCCTGCTCCCAGACAATCTGTGCTGGGATGGTGAGTTTGAATCAGCCTCAGGAGTCTTTTAGGTCACTGCCTACATTGCTGGGACTCTATACAAATGCAGACCTCACCTGAACTGGAAATGGGATGGATACGTATAAACATGGTTTCACGACCCTCTACCCTCCATTAGGTCTACTGGGTACATAATAACTTACTTATGCCTTATGATATAGTGAGTACAACATATCGGTCAATGTGGTGGAAGAGTTTGTCTTTTGTTTGGATGGAATATAAGTATTAAACACATACAATATGGAAGAAGGCCAGAGTAAATATGCTTGATAAATATTGGATAATCATAACATTATTATGATTATGATAATATTACTATTTTGAAGTGCCAAAGTATTACTTTGAATATCAGTGTGCTAGGTTTAGAAAACTCATTCTCATTGTGTGAAAATAGACAGTCCTTACCAGATGATTTTACTAGTGTTCTCTTATATTAGCAAAGAACGATGTGATTTCCAAGGGCTTTTTTTTTAGTAAACCGCTCCTAGATACAGTGGGCATTTCTGATTTCTTGCTAACTAGTATTTAGAATAATTGGTCTACTAATAAGAGAGCCAGTGGCATTGTCTACTGAGTTCATATTGTTATTTACATGCATTAATTAATTGAGTCATTACAACAAG
>NW_007259233.1:87088-91932 GCF_000164805.1 Carlito syrichta
AATTAACAAAATATAACAAGGTCAGTGTACAAACAAAGCATACATAAGTGCACAGATGTCTGCTGGTGCTTTTCATAATAGGAGAGGAGGGAAGAATGGGTTCAAAAGGGAAACTCACACGCATCTTTCTGGTCAGCATCTGGAAGCAGCATTGTGATGGTTCATTCTTCTGTTCCCTGCATTTTGGTGTCAAGAGCCTTAACTGATATTCAATGTAATTGAATTTACTTGTCTGTTTATGTGATTGCAGAGGAACTCTAAGAAAGGATGTCACTCATATTTTCTCTGAACACATAGGATTCACAATACATGCATTTCCATATCTTGGGTTAGACATTTCCTGTGGTATGAGGTCCTGTGTGGAGTCAACGTATGCGAGTGATGGGCCAGGGACAGTGAATGCAATGTGGCTTTTCAGAAAGACTCAGGTTCAAACACTCAGACTTCCATGACTGTGGTTTGTACACATTTCACACAAACTGTAAGAAAGTACATTGGTAAACTGAAAAGATTTTCTATCTCTATCAAGGTCTGCATCCCCTGCTCCCAGACAATCTGTGCTGGGATGGTGAGTTTGAATCAGCCTCAGGAGTCTTTTAGGTCACTGCCTACATTGCTGGGACTCTATACAAATGCAGACCTCACCTGAACTGGAAATGGGATGGATACGTATAAACATGGTTTCACGACCCTCTACCCTCCATTAGGTCTACTGGGTTTCTTTTCTTGTGTGACTATTATTTTTATTATATATAGAGAGGTGTCTAGTAAGTGGAGAATATTCGTGTCATAGTAGTGTCAAAACTTAAAGGAAGTTCTTGGGATAGTCTTTCTCTCTCTCTCAGACAGAGTCTTGCTCTCTCACCCAGGCTCAATGGAGTGCAGTGGCACCATCATAGCTCACTGCAGCTTCAAATTCTGGGGCTCAAGAAATCCTCCCGCCTCAGCCTCCTGAGTAGCTAGGACCAAAGGCATGTGCCACCATGCCCAGCTAATTTTTTTGTAGAGATAGTTGCAAACCTGAGTATTATTGATGCTTTCCCCATGTCTATGATTTGCTGTAAGGACTTATATTACTGTGCTTTAGAGGAAAGAAGATGATCAGCAATTCGTTACATGATGAAACATGACAAATTTTGTTTTTAAAAATTAGGTTGATAAAAAGTGCTTAGAGGCTCAATGTGCTTAACTTGCAGGCATGATCTGATTAGTGAGGGCTGAAGCTTCCAGAATCACAGTTATCAAGAATATTGTAGCAGTCAGGGGTGAACTCTCTTCTACAATTGCATGTCAGTGGGCCACATGGTTTCCTCTTGTATATTATAATAGTGGTGCCAGGATGCTCTATTTTGTCCTGGAAAATCTGTAGTATTTTTAAATTATTATTATAAAGATGTGGGGTACAATTCAGGGTTAGGTCTACAAACGCTGATTATGCAGGTACCCTTGTTGATGAGGTATGCCCCTCCCTTCCCTAGCAGTTTCCCTAGCAGATCACTTTATAGTACTATTGTGAAGGTATTCATTAAAAGATAAGGATTTAACTAAGTGACTTCTTAAATCATTTAGAAATCTAGGATTTCAGAATTCTTGATTTTCTATTTTAGATACTTAAATGTGTAATTATCTCAATAGGACTGTATCAGTCAGGGTTCACCTAGAAATCAGGAATCGCTCTAGATATTTTAAAAACTGCCAGTCCCACTGCCCCCTTCCCTGACAGTTTCCCACTATTGTCGATCTCTTCTTTATAGGATTATGATAATTGTTCAAGGTCCGCTTATGAGTGAGAACATATGGTACTCTGTTCTTTGTTTCTGCGATAGATCACTGAGTATGACTGACTCTAAATCCATCCAAGTTGCTGCAAAGTCCATATGTTTGTCCTTCTTTATGACTGCATAATATTCCATTGTGTATATGTACCATGAAATCTGTAGTGTTGATCGACAGTTCTTTCTTGAATCCTGAAATTCATCTCCTACAGATCCAAGTTATTGCTTCCAATCTACAGCAGAAAAGAAAGAGTTAACAGAGAACTAGAAGATCACTTTATGGTACTATTGTGAAGGGATTCATTAAAAGATAAGGATTTAACTAAATGACTTCTTAAATCTTTTAGAAATCTCAGATTTCAGATTTCTTGGTTTTCTATTTTAGATCTCTAAATGTGTTATCTCAATAGGATTCTATTAGTCAGGGTCCACCAGAAATCAGGAATCGCTCTATATATTTTAAAAAGTAAGCATTTTGTAATGGGGATTGATTACTAAAGGTAATGGAAGAGCCAAGAGGCCAAAAACAAAAAACAAAAACAAAAAACCTTGAAGCAGCTGAAATATCAGCAAGGCAGGAAGCTTCAGGGGAACCAGGAAGGATGGCATTCGCAGATCTCAAGATCAAGAGCCACCCAAGAGCTGCTAGACCCACAAGGGAAGGTCAAGAAATGTTCAGATAAGCCTCTTCACTGTGGGCTGTGTCCATCAGCTGCGACTATCCCATGCTATCCGTCAATTGCTCATTGCTTTTTCAACATCTGATGGTGATAACAATCTTTCCCTTCAGTCTTTTTTTCACTAGACAGAATATTCCTAGTTACTTGAGGATGTGATTTCTGTCCCATCCAGACTGACTTCCCTCGAGGCTTTTCCCTCTGTCAGAATCTATCTAAAGCACTGTGCATAGTGGTCACTGTGGTGTAAACTGGGAATCCCCTTTCAGGGCTGATATACCCATTCCCAGCTGCTGTGCGGCATTTCTGTGACCACTCACAGCAGAGTCTCTCCCTGGGAAGGGAATTGCCATATACAAGCTTCTCCTCCCCCAACCAGGGGCAACCCAGATCCAGTGATTAGTGAACATGGACTGGGAAGTCTCTGAAGGGCTATGACAATTCCAGAGAATCCTATGAGCTGAGGTGTCCACTTCAAGAGCATCACGACATCCCTTGGTGTGGGCCCTGCTTTTCTTACTTCCGACAGGTATCTTTGCAAGAGGACTTCCCAGTCATCCTCCTGCCACAGGAATCCACCTCAGCTGCTGTTTCTGGGCAACCAGACCTACAAGGTTCCCTGAAGCAGGGACTGCTGTCTCTGATGGAGCTCAGGGAGCAAAGGAGTCAGCATGGGAGGTGAGACTCAGACACAGAAACAGCCTCAATACCCACAGGGAGGAGCACATATACCTTGCCAGGTGCTGCAGCCAAGACCTTGCCTGCAACTGGTTTGACCTGAAAGTCACTTCCCTGGCTACATTCTACCCTTTACAAATGAAGATCCATATATACCCATAGGAACTCCAGCCATTCTACAGAAAAGATACCTGCAAGCATATGTTTGTTGCAGCTCTATTTACAATAGCAAAAACATGGAACCAACCATGTTGCCCATCGAAGCTGGACTGGATTAAAAAAAATGTGCTACATATACACAATGGAATATTATGCAGACATAAACAAGGACAAACATGGACTTTGCAGCAACTTGGGATGGATTTAGAGTCGATCATAGTGATCTGTCACAGAAACAAAGAAAAGAGTACCATATGTTCTCACTCATAAGTGGACCTTGAACAATTATCACAACACTTTAAGAAAGGAATTGGCAGTAGTGGGAAACTTCCAAGGGGGTGGGGGTAGGTTTGGCAGTTGAGGGAAACTTCTAGGGGAGGGAGGGGCATACCTCATCAACAAGGGTACCTACATAATCAACTTTTGTACCCCACATCTTTATAATAATAAAATAAATGTGCCCCACATCTTTATAAAAATTAAATAAAATATCAAATAAAAAAACAACAAATGAATATCCATATTCTTTAGGGTTTGTGGGGATCAAATGAACAGGAACAATTGCAAACACACATAGTAATTGTCTTGAGCTGCAGAATTCAGACAGATTTGAATTGGCACTTATGTGCCTTTGCAGTTCCCTCTTCTCCAGATTTTGAATGGATGGCCTCTTCCAGAACTCAGGTTTACCCCCAGCAGTCCCTTCTTAGAACCCTCCCTGTCACCTCCCTCACGAAAATAGTCCTTCCTTGTCCCCACTTTTACTTCTCATGCTTTGCAATGATTTTATTTCTCTCAATACTTACACCTTTCTGAAGGTATTTGTGTGACCAATCCATAGCAAGACCTGGACTTGACCGCAGCTGTACAGTTACTCTTTGTCTCCCTTTGGTTATTTCTCTTCTGTGGGGCTGACTCTTCCCTGGGAATCCCCTTTCAGGACTGATGCACTCATTCCCAGCTGCTGGGCGGCATTTCTGTGACCACTCACAGCAGTCACTCTCTGGGAAGGGAATTGCCTTACACAAGCTTCTCCTCCCTCAACCAGGGGCAGCCCAGACCCAGTGATGAAATTGCAAGCAGTTCCTAGAGCTTCTGCTAACTTGTAGATAGTAAGATGTGCTCTGGTCACTTTAGTGGTCCTGTCTGTCTCCATTCAGTAATTCGTACCCCCACAAGAGTGTAACAATTAAAGCCCTAAGACATCATTTAAAACTAAAGCTTCTCCTCAAGATATGCTACTGTTTGAGGAAGCCTGGATTGGAAGCAGGCAGTCTGGGATCTCCTCTCACATCCCCCCTTGGGCTTTCACACCCCCCCAACCTTGGTCGCTCCTGCCCAGGGCAGGGCTGCATCTTGCTGAGTGTGGCAGGGATAGGCATCCATGTGGAACCCTCTCCAGCAGGCCCGGAGAGGTGATGACTGCCTCTGATCCTTGTACCTTGGTCCAACACTGACCACCTTCCCTGTTGTCCCTCTTGGGCACAGTGACTAAGTCAGTTCCGTGAGAGTCAGTTCTGTCTTCCTCTTTCTTGCTCGCTCTCTCTCTCCCTCT
>NW_007259233.1:92009-131803 GCF_000164805.1 Carlito syrichta
CACACACACACACACACACACACACACACACATGCACATGCACACGCACACCACATGGCATGGGGAACAGGTCCCTTTGTTCTCCCTCAGACGGTATACAGTTACTTCTTCAGCAAGTCCTCACCCTGGCTGTCACACCCACCCCCGCCAGTCTCTCATCTCACTGAAGCTTCTTCCATGAGGCTTGGAGTTCTCTCAACCATGTCTCACCCTCAGTTTCTTCAACACTGATTTTGTTCCTGTCTCCACAAGGCGGGGAGACACCGGTTGAAAATAAATGTTCTTTGTTACAGTATTCAGTGGAGAATGAAGGAGTGTTCGGCACAGAGGCTTGGTCCCTTGGCCTTTTAGGGTCTTAGCTGAAATAGAGTTAGCATCTTATTTTAATACATGGATTTAATGCGTCTTTCCCTTCTAGAATGTTAACATCAAGATGGCAAAGATAGGCTGTTTTGCCCAGAACAGTGCCTGATGTAGAGTAGTGTTTGCGGAATGAATTAATGAATTTATTTCCAGAGTCTAGAGTTTTAGAAGCATTTAGGAACATAACTAAAGTCCAGTGCTTACCTTAATCTGCATTACAGCAAGCATCAGAGAATAGTTTATTGCATACAGCAGTCCTCTGGGGACAGAAGCTTAGGGTATCATAGGCCATGGAATTTGGCTGTTTTAGATTTAATTAGAATCAGAGGGTCATGAGTAATTGAAGAAATCAAGACTGCTCAAAATATTTTATGCTTTAACTTATAAGGTTGAACATTTTATTTAAGCATGTTATACTGCAGAAAGGAAATAAACATTTTCTTGTTTTTCGCCTTGCTTTGCATTAGTATTGAGACTACCCTCCATTAAATGTATTACCTATTATATGATGAACTTTAGGTGGCCTAAGGATTGCAAACTAATGAGGCATTAAGTTATTTAAGCAGATACATAATAACTTACTTATGCCTTATGATATAGTGAGTACAACATATCAGTCAATGTGGTGGAAGAGTTTGTCTTTTGTTTGGATGGAATATAAGTATTAAAACACATACAATATGGAAGAAGGCCAGAGTAAATATGCTTGATAAATATTGGATAATCATAACATTATTATGATTATGATAATATTACTATTTTGAAGTGCCAAAGTATTACTTTGAATATCAGTGTGCTAGGTTTAGAAAACTCATTCTCATTGTGTGACAATAGACAGTCCTTACCAGATGATTTTACTAGTGTTCTCTTATATTAGCAAAGAACGATGTGATTTCCAAGGGCTTTTTTTTTAGTAAACCGCTCCTAGATACAGTGGGCATTTCTGATTTCTTGCTAACTAGTATTTAGAATAATTGGTCTACTAATAAGAGAGCCAGTGGCATTGTCTACTGAGTTCATATTGTTATTTACATGCATTAATTAATTGAGTCATTACAACAAGCTTTTGAAGGAGCTGCTATTATTATTTAAAACTATTATCAAAAGTCCTATTACAAATGAAGACTGATTTCCAGGTGGGTTTACAGCCAGCACCGGGACACCAGGTGTTGTGTGGATGGGCATGTTTATGCTCTTAGCAACTTGTGTCCTGGACAGAGCTTAATCCTCTGGGAATTTTCAGGGGAAGAGGGAAACCTAGTCATTTGATAGATACTTGTTGACTGATAGAGTACCAGGCTTTGGGTACAAGGGTCTGGAGAGCTGCTATGAATATATTTCAGGGAAATATTTTAATATGTATTGGAGCAGACTGATGGCATACATGTATGTTATATAGAAAATACATCATATTAAATGTGACTGGTTATTTCTTTCAACAAATATTAATTGAGAAAACATCCTTCAGAAAACACTATGAATTTGTGGAGAATAAAAAGGTGAAGAAACCCAGACTCTTCACTGGAGTAGTCTCTCAAACATATTGGGTTTTAGGTATCCTATTAAGAGGTAACTCTGTCAGCATGATTATCTTTGAAAGCCACCTACTTACTCCAGTGTTACTGTTATTTCTCTAAATGATCTCAAGTTACTCCTTTGCCATTGTCTTAAGAGTTTGCCCAACAGACACAGTGGCTCATGCTTGTAATCCCACACTTTAAGAGGCTGAGGTGATAGGACTGCTTGAGCTCAGGAGTTTGAGACCTGCTTTGTCCCTACAAAAGAAAATATTAATATTAAAAATTAACTGGGCATAGTGGCACACACCTATAGTCCCAGCTATTCAGAAAGTTGAGGTAGAAGAAGTGCTTGAGCCCAGGAGGTCAAGGCTTTGGTGAGCTGCGATTATGCCACTGTGTTTCAGCTTGGTTGACAGAGTGAGAGTTTGACTCAAAAAAAAAAAAAAAAATAGTGACTGGGCTCGGTGGCTCAGCCTGTCATCCCAGCACTTTGGGAGGCCAAGGCTAGTGGATTGCCTGAGCCCATGGGTTTGAGATCAGCCCAGGCAACTTGACGAGACCTCATCTTTACAATAAATTAAAAAATTTGTCAGACATGGTAGCATGTACCTGTAGTTTTGATTACTTAGAAGGCTGAGGCAAAAGGGTTCCCGGAGCCTGGCGGGGTGGCCATGAGTGTGCCACTGCACTCCAGCCTGGGTGACAGAGTGAGACTGACTCAAAAAAAAAAAAAAAAATCAAACAAAAAAACCCAAAAGTTTGCCTTGAATAGGCTCAATGTATGATTTATATAGCATTTAGAGCCAAGACTGATGGGGGAAAACTGGTAATTAAATTACACACCATCAATTTTAGAACAAATAAAATCCCCAGAATATTTAGTATAAAACAAAATATCTGAAGGGTATTCCTCACCATGAATGAGGAGGTTTGAGGTTCATTTGAATGAGAACAGTATGGCTGAAACATATAGAATAAATATGTATTTTTTCACAATGAAGATGTGTGATCAAGCATGTTGTGATGAAATGAGGTACCCAGGTAAGGAGGTGGCATCCTGAGAAAAAATTCATTCACTAGATTTATCCTAGAATCTTGATGATAAAAGTCAAGCAAAAGCCACCTGGGACAGTCCAGAGACTTGAAATTAATTTGGAGAGATGCTTTAACTGAAAATGTTAGTAATTCTGAAAGTGTCCAACTTTTATGTCACATTTTCTATGTGCCAGGTACAGTTTTAAGCACTCTATACACTAACCCATTTAGTTAGAGACACCGTCTTCATTAAAGGATAGAAAAAGGATTTATTACAAAAGGAAAGCCTCTATTCTGATTTTTTTTTGAGTTGGAGTCACTCCATTGCCCAGGCTGGAGTGCAGTGCACACTCACGGCCACCCCAGCATCGACCTGCTGGGCTCCGGAGATCTCCCGCCTCAGCCTTCCAAGTAGCCAGAACTACAGGCACGCCCTACCATGCCCGGCTAATTTTTTATTTTATTGTAGAGACGAGGTCTGGTCAAGGTACCCAGGTTGGTCCTGAACCCATGGGTTCAGGCAATCCACTTGCCTCAGCCTCCCAAAGTGCTGGGATTACAGGCTGAGCCACCAAACCCAGCCGAAAATCTCCTTTCTAAAATGAAGAATGTGTGTGTGTGTGTGTGTGTGTGTGTGTGTGTGTGTGTGTGTGTGTGTGTGTGTGTGTGTGTTTGTGTTAGAGTAAAAATCCACTCAACAAACTGGGAGCACTACATAATAAGGTACTGATATTAATACTTTCCTCTTTTAAGGAACTGAAGTTGCATCAGTGAGATCTGGTTGTGTTTTGATGGGTCTGGATTCCTATCTTTCTTTTGTTGTTCCACTTCACCAAGCCTTCCCAAATGTCCACGGAGCCCCTGTCAAAGCTGAGATACACACTTCTTTGTTTCATGCACCAGAGCACAGATTCTTAGGTTTTGAGTCTGTAAATGTTCAAAGTCTAGAACCTTTTCCAGCTGGTTTCAACAGACACATCTTTCCATTCATTCACAACAGTTGATAGCTCTAATATTATCAGTAAACATGATCTGGGACAGGAGAGACACACATTCAGCCATAATGTGATGCTTGTGCTTGTGGGAAATTGCTTCTGTTTGCTTGCTTGGTCCTGACAGCAAGTTATATTTGTTAACTTGTGCTCTAGCAGATTGGAGTGGATAGGAAGGTCTTACCCATTTCTTTCAGGGGAGAGTCATTTACTTATTGGGGGCAAGTTGAAAAGAGATATGCTCCAAATTGCAAGACCGCAACACTTCTGGGCAACATTAGCCATTGCCCTGCAGCCTGAATGTCTTAGAAGTGTCATTACCTAATCAGTTCATATGTGAAACGTTTGTGTTACACACACACACACACACACACACACACACACACACACACACACACACCCCAAGGAATGCAGTGATGACTGTTGTCTAATGTGTGTTAATTATTTCCAACGACAAAATTGTTTTCATATCCAAGAACCCATACTCATCCTGAGAGCCTGTGTTTCGAATGTTCTCCAAGATCGTACAACACCGTAAAAGATGAGAACAAAACACCCAGTGATAGATGACAGGGAAGGGCTTCTGGTGCCTCTGGGGGTCTTTTTGAAGTCTTCTCTGTTCGGTAATGATGTCAGCGCTCCTTGGAGTAGGTGAAGTACAGATAGTGGTCCCCATTCTTTGTTGAGGTCAGCAGGATTGCCAAAGGAATGATAACAGAATTACACACTGACAACTTTTTCTAGCTTTGCCTTTGCAATGTATTTCAATATGTGGTTTTGTGGAAAAGGTTTTTCTCCTGCCTGTTATTGAAGGGAGTGGATCTCTAAAATATCTTTTAGGGTCATTTTTTTCTAATAAAATTTGCTTTGCTATTTTAAGCAAGGTAGTGATTCCCCACTTAACAGTTATTAATTATGTAGGAATTTTTTCTGTTTGTTGGAATATACTCCAACATTTGGGGGTTCAGAAATAGAAAACGATAGGAGAGGAGGAGCTTATTGTGCTTTGGGGACAATTGTGAGCAACTGAAACATTCAGCTAGCCAAGTTAATGTTTGTAAACTGTTGCCAAAGTTCGCCTAAGATGATAGAAAAAGCATATTTTATTTTACCCAGCTCTGAACAAAAGTCTACTTTAAAAGAAATGTACTAGCCGGGCTCGGTGGCTCAGCCTGTAATCCCGCGCCTTTGGGAGGCTGAGGTGAGTGGATTGCCTGAGTCCGCGGGTTCGAGACCTACCTGGGCAGTGAGACCTCATCTCTACAATAAATCAAAAAATCAGCTGGGCTTGGTAGTGCGTGCCTGTAATTCCGGCTACTTGGAAGGCTGAGGCGGAGGGATCGCCGGAGCCCAGCAGGTCGAGGCTGTGGTGGCCAGGAGCGGCCACTGCACTCCAGTCTGGGCAACAGAGTGAGACTCCAACTCAAAAAAAAAAAAAAAAAAAAAGAAGTGTATTAATCTTATGAATAATCCCTCTGTGTGTGTATGTAAAATAAACATCAAAATGTCCTTATCCTGAGGTTCTGACCCAGGATACACTTTACCAGAATCACTAATTTCACCTTGAGAAAAGAAAAACGATGTTCAATTTGTCTACGTGAAGAGGGAAAGAGGTCTGTAATGTGTAAAGACATGTTTGGACACTAGAGAGGAAATAGTAGCAGATATTTAAAACTACTTGCATCTGTTTTTTGTTAAAAACAGTCTTTATATCATTAGGCTTATTATTACCAAGTTTTAATGTCATAATAAAGAAAAACACAGGAAAATATTTAGCGGAGTAAATTATTAGCTAAGTGTGTTATTATCAATATCAGGCTCACCACCAAAGGGAATTCTAAAGACATTAGATACTTGTTTCTTGATTTAAAAAAAATTAATTATGGGTCTTTTAGGGTTTTTTAAAATGTGTTCCTTTTCAGGATGGTACAGATGTCATGTTCCATTGTTACTTTAAATTTAGCATACACTTTTCTGTCAGACAGAGGAAGTTTCAGGCACCATATAATTCTCAGCTTAAAAAAACCATTGGGTCATATTATTATATGACTAAATAAAAGATTTCAGAAGCCCTCAAACTCTTTATTTGGCTATGATAAGCTACATCTAAAATATGACTTCAACTTGTATTTAAACACCACTCTGTCATTACAGTGATGATATTAGTTGTTGATCAGGTAAGTTGCAATTCTTCACTGATTCATTAGACAAGGCACCATTTCTTGGTGCCTACCCTGTCAGGCCTTGTCCTAGGCAATTGAGTAGACAAAGGCAAAGATGACAGGCCTTCTGTCCTCAGGGTATGAATCCAGCTCTGCTATCTGTTAACTGCCTAGTCTTGGGCAGGTTACCTAAACTCTTAGATTCCTGGTTTCCTCGTATGCTGGGTGCATGACACTGACCCTGGAGAGAACACTGACAGGTTGGCAATACATATTCACAGATAGCAAGATACTTGCGATGCATGCCTAGTGGATGGATAAAGTACTCTAGAGGCGTAAATCATAACTCCTACTGACTTCTTACATTTATTTTCCCATTACAAGTGTTCAACTGTAGTTGATTTGCTTATGTATTATTTTGAATCAACTTATTTATGTTTTTGAAACTGGCTTGCTATTGAAATCATTTGTTAGAGAGTCTGGAATTTACTTCATGTGAAACTGTTTTTCTTAAACAAACCCACTTGTATTTGTATAAATTCATATGAAATAACCTTTTGAGATGAAAACTTATGTTTAACTTTCAAATCGTGCCAATTATTAATTACAAGAAGAATAAACAGGAAACATATACAGTGCTTGTTATATCCCAGGCAACTATCCCAAGCTTTTCATATAGTAATTCATTTAATTCTTACATAGCTCATGAGACAAGTATTAGTATTATTTTTATTTTACAAATAAGAAAACTGAGAAATACATAGAGGCACTGAATAATTCCAAAAACGAATAGTTTTTAAAATGGATACAATTAGTGAAAGTGTCTAATATAAATAATTCAGTTATCTACGTAAGCATTTCCCTCATTCTACTGCATCTTATTACAAAATTCATAGCACGTGAAAAGAAATGTAGAGATGATGCATGTCGTCCACTTGCCTTACAACATATAAGTAGACAATTATTGCACTTTGAGCTACTTTTTAGTATATTTCTTTAGCATTCAGCAGGAAAGACAAATAATAACACTGAGGTTACTGGCACAAAATATGCATTCATTTTCTTTGGTCACTGAATAAGCATTATTGAGTATCTGAAGTGGGCCAGGCTATCGACCTGGCACCAGAGTGGCAAGTAACGGTAAGCCTGCTTCTTTCAGTCTTCCAGGTCACCATTTAGGCCTTCCTTTTTTCCTTTTTCCCTTTCTCCATTTATTTTTTATGTCAATTTTGCCTAAATTTATTTTTCTGCATTTCAGCTTGCCAGTACTATATACACTTAAGAGATCTTCGGGAAAGGCTGTCTCCTCAGGCAGTCAGGAACCCAGCCTGTCAGGCTTAAAGCAGTGGCAGGTGCTGTTGGTGGTGGTGGCTGCCAGACCCAGCAGGAGGCATTGGGGGGTTGACCTGGAGCCCATTTCCAGAGCCACAGACCTTGCAGGAGGAAGGCCTGGAGTATGTGCGCCTGTGTGTGCCGGATTGCATGTGGGTTTCGAACTCTCAGGATGTCTCTTCCTCTTCCCCTGTAACATGGCAAGCCATTAACTGTTACATTTTTTTTGCAATTGGGTGCAGAGGGATGTCACCTTCAAACATCAACATCCCCACCATTCCTTTAGGCTTAATGGCATCTGCAGAAGGAGAACTGTGCTCTTAAAATGCAGGAACACAGCGGGGCTTGGTGGCTCAGCCTGCCATCCCAGCATTTTGGGAGGCCGAGGTGAGTGGATTGTCTGAGCCAGGGGGTTTGAGACCAGCCTGGGGAACTTGGCAAGACCTCCACTCTACAATAAAATCAAAAAAATAACCGGGCCTGATAGCGCATACCTGTAGTTCTGGCTACTTGGAAGACTGAGGCGGGAGGATCACTGGAGCCCAGCGGGTTGATGCTGGGATGGTGGTGAGCGTGCCACCGTACTCCAGCCTGAGTGACAGAGTGAGACTCTAACTCAAAAAAAAAAAAAATTGCAGAAACACTGGGCAAAGTAGTACTCTTGTTGTTTTAGGAAATGCCCCAACTCCCATTGTAGTGGCTGCTGTAGTCTTCTGCCCAGATCCCCCAGCTCCCTACCTCCATAATCCCTGACCCCACACCTCCAAGGCTTTGATTCTCCCTATTACCTGGAGAGTTGGTGGCTGAGGGCTCATAGCTGGGTGTCTCTGGAAACTGTTCTCAGCTAAAGGGATGCGCCTTATCCAAGGTTCAGCCCCTCTTGGAGAAGATGCCGCCACCATTTCCATGAGTCATCATTGTAGAGGTACAAAGGCCCCATCCCCTTGCCTTGTTCTGGGGCAACTCTTCAGGGCTATCTTGTGGGATCAGGAGAACGGCATTGCTGTATTGCACTGTTCCTGAACTTCTCCCGCTATTCGAGCCAGTCTCCTGTTGCTATTCCTGAGTGCATGCCCGATAAAGCATCCTCTTGGAAGTCTCCATCATGGGCTCTGTTTCCATGACCTGTGCTGGTCATCCGACAGCTCTGACAAGTTTGTGACCACCCTCTGAGACCAAGGAATGACAGTGACAGAGTAAGAGGACCCAAGGGAGGCATGTGCAGGGGCTGCTGAGCGTGACTGGACAGATTGCACCCTGCACAGGGCACCCACTGAACAGGTGAGTGGAGGCTGAAATCTGGTCTGCCTTGCTTGTACCCAAACTTCCTATTCTAGTTCAGAATTGCATAAACCAGAATATTGAGGAATCTCATGGTGGGCTAGCAGGGGCCCTGCAGCAAAAAGTAAGAGAGGGCACACTAAAGACAGATTTTGCAGCAATACACAATGTTCCTGAAGATGAGGCTCGCAGATGACCCTGCACATTTCTTCTGCCACCTCCCTCAGCCTTCTTATGTGGTTTCTCTATAGCCTGACTTTGAGAGGAATGCACAGCAAAGAGTAGGGTAGGTCATTGTCTGTGAGTCCTGGCCTGCCTTGACCTCCTTGACATGACCTTTGTGATGAACTAAATGATCACAGTGATCTATAACTACTTATCCTGTATCCTGAGAGGCAGAAAGTGGTCAGGCTGTTAAGGGTACAAGAGATGGTGAAAGCGGAGGAAGTAGCTCACCCTGAGGTGAAACCAGAGCCCAGCACAAGAGAGGCACCTGCCGTCTTGCGTTAACACCCTACACACTTTCTCACTTCCATGATTACTGGTCAGGTGACTGCAATAAGTGAGGATTGATTACTCAATTTATCACAAGGCTCATTCAACGGCCAGGTTATTAGAAGACCATGCTCAAGGATGCAGGCTGTGCTGATCACTTTTTCATGGAACGAGGGTTTGGCCAACGCTTGTCTCATATGAGTGAGCTGAAAGCAGTGACAAGGTGCCGACTGGGCTGCATCTGTCTTTGAATAGCAGTAACCAATTCTATCACTCAGCCATATGTTGCTCATCAAACATTCAGCAGTGAGAGCTTTCACAAAGGCTTTTTGGAGGCCCGCACACATGCATCAGGGAGTAAGCAGACAGGCTTCTAAAAGCTGGACTGAGCTGGGCTTTGTATTTGGAATTGGGGGACCAGCTAGTTGGAGTAAGGGAGTGGGTTGGGGAATGGTTACCTGGGAACTTAAAAATATTTTTAGTTCAGGGTTTTGCTGATTTTTTTTTACCTCGTGTGGGATATTCTAACAGAACCTGAATGAATAGGTCCTAGACATTAATTAATGGGACACCCTATCACAGGAAGTTAGAACTATGTTGAGTAGTGGGACTGGATGGAGTGTTTATTTATTCATTCATTCATCTGACAAATATTTTTGTGGAAATACTATATTAGGAACTGGTAATATTCCAGTAAGCAAAAATAGACATAGCCCCTATGATGCAATAATTTACTGTGTCACTGGTGATTTTTTAAAATTTATTTTTATTTTTTATTTTTAATATATATTTTCTATTTTAAAGTTGTGGGGTACAGTTAAGGGTTAGGTATACAAATATTCATTGTGCAGGTACCCTTGTTGATGAGGTGTGTCCCCCTTTCCCCAGGCAGATATTGACTACTATTAATCCCACCTCCCTTCCCCTCCCTGTCCCTCTCCCCATAGTTTCCTGCCACTGTCAATCCTTTTCTTATAGTATTATGGTAGTTGTTCAAGGTCCACTTATGAGTGAGAACATGTGATGCTCAGATCTTTGTTTCTGTGAGAGATCACTCAGTATTATAAACTCTAATTCCATACAGGTTGCTGCAAATTCATGATTTTGTTTTTTTTTATGACTGCACAATATTCCATTGTGTATATGTACCACATTTTAAAAATCCAGTCCTCTTTTGATGGACAGCATGATTGGTTCCATGATCTTGCTATTGTGAACAATGCTGCGACAAACATACGTGTGCAGGTATCTTTTTTATAGAGTGATTTGAGTTCTTCAGGGTATATTCCCGGTAGGGGGATTGCGGGGTCATATGGAAGGTCAATTTTTAGAGCTTTTAGGAATCACCACACTGGTTTCCACAGTGGCTGTACTAGTTTACACTCCCAACTGGTGATCTTTTAAAGTTTAAGTTCAGTTGTATAGGATACATTCGAAAATAATGTTTAAATGTAATTATTCTCAGGTTCGCTGTTTGTGAACTTGCCTCACTGCTAAAATTTATTTGGAACCCACCTCAATCCGAACTCACAGTGCTTTCAGGGTCATAGTGAGGATGCACAGAACTATGAGATATTTAGTTGGCTGCCGCTCTCATGAGATGGCACAAGAAGAGGCTTGGCCCTCTCCCCTCAGCTCTCATGCCATCAACAGGTATCCTGCTCACAATCTACTTAGTTCTATTTTTTCTTTTTACATTTTTGTGGTGTTTTTTTTGCATGATTTTGCAATTTGAAACAGCACCCATATATTCATTTAATCCTGAAGTCCTGAAGTCCTATCTAGTGTTTCTCAGCACAGGAAGGCTGTGATGTGCCCCACGGAGGAAATATGTGTGTTAGGTAAGCTTTGTTCACACTTGAGAAATAGGTGCTGTTGGCTGTAAGTTCAATATAAATGAGGTAACAATACATATTTGATAAGGTGTCTTTAAGCAGAAGCACACATAACACAGGGTTATGTGTTGATTGATTGACAAAGATGTTGTAGCAAGAGGCTCACAGGAAGCTAGCCTTGTATTTCCCCTAAGGGCAATGCTTCAGTGCCTGCTAATTCCGTATTCACAGAAACAATAAGAACATTAACTATCACAGATAACAAGAGTCAACTGTATACATTTCACACTAGAAAGTGAGGGTTAGGTTTACACTGATATAGAGACAGGAAGAAGGAGAGTCTATCATATTGTTTCCAAGAGAGTTCTTTTTTCCCCTTTATTTGAAAGTCGTGGAGTACAGGTACGCAGCCATAAAGAAGGGTAAAATTCGGGACTTCACAGCAACTTGGGTGGATTTAGAGTCAGTCTATCTTACTCAGCAACCTATCATAGAAACAAACAACTGAGTACCACATGCTCTCACTCACATGCTCTGAGTTCTGAACATTTATCATAATGCTCCAAGAGATTTCTTTAAGGTGGGTTGTGTAGTTACAGCTTAGAAAATAGTATGGCTTAGGAGATCCTCTATAAATTGGTTACAACTTCCTCTCTAGTGAAGTGTTCTCTGCATTTGATTTGCAATGAACAGTGTCTTCTCAGAAATGTTTCTTGGAAGACCTGGAATTTTAAACTTAAGACCTAGGTCTACCTCTGAAAGTGCCATAACGTGTTACATATGTATTTTCTTTACAGGTGTGGTTCAGAGAAGAGGTGTGAAAGACACTTGCACTTGTCTTTTTATTTTCAATGCTTAAATTATTATTGATTTAATAATAATATTTGTTTTCACATTTCACAAAGTTTTTTTTTTTTTTTTTTACTTTCATTATTTGTTATAATGCAACATTATCCTAAGAGATGGGTATTATTGTTTTTATTATTTATTTATTTTTTTGAGTTGGAGTCTCACTCTGTTGCCCAGACAGGAGTGCAGTGGCCACTTCCAGCCACCACAGCCTCCACCTGCTGGGCTCCGGCATCCTTCTGCCTCAGCCTTCCAAGTAGCCGGAACTATAGGCACGTGCTACCACGCCTGACTGATTTTTTGATTTATTGTAGAGATGAGGTCTCGCCAAGTTGACCAGGCAGGTCTCGAACCCGCGGGTTCAGGCAATCCACTCACCTCGGCCTCCCAAAGCGCGGGATTACAGGCTGAGCCACCGAGCCCAGCCCACGGTATTATTGTTTTTCCACTGTTCAACTGAGGAATAGGTTCATATTAATTTGTCAGATGTTACACAACTATCAAGAGGAGAAGCTTGTATAATATGCATAATTTTTCCTTAAATTTTTGTATCTCACTCTTGGATTCCAAAATATCCTAGTTATGGGATGGTATGAAAGAAATACCAGCATAAATCTTGGAGAATATCAGTACTGACATATTGATAAGCCTGTTTTCACTTATAATAGTATTACTTTTAAAAATATCAGTAAGCTCTCTGTTTATTTCAGGAAGTATATATGTTTAGGGAGAGTATGAATACTTTTTTCCATTGAATTTTAAGACTTTTTATTACTCTGAGTTCTTGTTTTATCTATATATTTGCTCTTTCTTTTGCTCTCTTAACTTCTCTCCCTCTCTTCCACACACAGACAAAAATCTCCAAAAATAACATACAAATTATATACAGTCTATAGCTACATAAGTATTTGTAATAATTATGACTGCTAGATAAAACACAGTGTGGACAGTTAAATTTGAATTTTAGATACACAACAAATAGTTTTTTAAGTATAATTATGTCCCAAATTGCATGAGATATAATTATACTAAAATATTAAAGTATTCATTTGTATTTAAAATTTATATTTAAATGCATATCTTGAATTTTCATCTGCTAAATCTGGCAGTTCTGTTAACCATACATGTATGCTGTGTGTGTGTGTGTGTGTGTGTGTGTGTGTGTGTGTGTGTGTAGGGAGGAAATACTCTCACCTTTTTCAAATCACTATTTTCTTGGCTCAGTTTGAGCTCTATAAGATAAGCATTTGCAAACTCTACTGTTCAGTTTATTGCAAAATGTTGACCTACTCTATCAACTGTTCATTATACAGACATTGTATTTAACTACATAACATATTGGAAAATTGATTAGGCTGGATTAGTTAGCTGATTAAACTTGTTTCTGGAGTATACCCCACTTTCCATGCCCAAACTTTTTTTTTTTTTTTTGATAAATTATTTTTGGCATTAGAACTAGCTAATACCAAACCTAAAGTTATCAGCAGAAGAAGCATTTCTGTATCTCCTTTAACATAAATTCAACTCAACTTAAAAGATTGGTTAGGATCCCTAGAGTTATTTTATCCCCTTGAGGTATCTGTTGACATTTTACAATGCACTTCACATGCCGTGGGTTTTCTTTCTGACATTCGTTTTCATGTCTGCCATGGGGGTATGACAATATCTGCATGAGCCCACCATCTAGCATGCCCACCTGGTGAGACCCACCTGTTACTTTTCCAATGGACAGCCTCCTCTCAGGTGCACAGATGCAACAGCACACAAGATGGAAAGAGAGTCTGTGTCCTCTAGACACGGGTCACCTGCTCTCTTACTCAGCCTCCCCCTTCCTGCCACCCTAAGCAAATATATCTTAAGCAGCATTAACTCAGGGCATGATTGTTCTGCAGATAAGAAACAGACTGACCACTGGTGATGTTCATTCATCCTCTGGTGAGTCTTGAACTGCTTTTATTGGGGAAGCAGCAAAACTTCCTCTTCCCACACAGACTATCTGAAATGTGGCCACACAAGGATCTGAGAGGACCGTGTGAACAAGGGCACACGGCCATCCCCAGCCAGCAGGTATGTGTGTGGGGAAGGCTGGCCCTGCGTGACTGAGCTGTGAAGGTTGCTCCCAGCTGCCCAAAGCTGTCCTTCCCCTGGGACTGCAGGGATGATGGCTGGGGCTAAGGCACAGGGTCCATCTTCTGGGAAGTTGTCTCTACAGGCATATTTCCCAGCATCTCTCATTGGCAGGAGAGGTTTTCCTTGGTTAGCTTGAATAAAAACACATTTTATGACCATTGGGGAGATGATGAAAAGATGCTCCATACTGTCTCCCCCTAAAACACAGCTAAGAGGAAGCATATTTCCTGGAGAGATGGTTTCACCTTTAGCAGGTAGAGTGAAGTAAAAATAATGAATAGATGATGCTAGCCAACCAGAGCTCAGAGAAGATAGTCATCTAGGCAAAGACAACTGGGGCATGGGTGTCAGAGGTGAAGAGACTCACTCCATCATACTTTCTGCTTGGGTCTAGGTATAATTTTTGATGTAACTGCATTTTTCACTAAGTGGCAATATGGATACTGAGTGAATGGATGTCAGTCTGCTGGAGAATTCAATGAAGAAGTAACAAGTAGATTCCTTGTATTTTTTTTTTCTTACTTGATTTCTAAATTAGTATGGCAGTTATATTTTTTATAAGTTTCGTCTTAAATCAACAATAATTTATAAAATTTTCTCACATTAAAAAGCCTCTACAATTGACAGAGCAGAAAGATGATGAACAAATTTAGTCTAAACACAAAAGACCACAGATGTGGGGAGATAATATGGCAAAATAAACAATGACTAACATCATGATTTCCTCCAGTTCCAAATATTTAGTTTAAAACCCACTGACCTTTACAGACAATGAAAGTGGCTGTCTGGAACACAGGATGGATTCTATAGGGCTGTTTTTGCTTTGAAATTATATCTTTGTCTATTCATGAACTTGTGGCTAAACTGCCGAGGTCATCCTTCCCTCCATCTGCACAGGCTTTCATGGCTTCTGAGGTTGGTGTTTAAATGTTGTTTCTCTTTATACTTAGCACCCTGTGATTACATTTGGGGAACATGTGAGTCCTGTTGCACCATCTACTTAGCAACTGGAGGGCAGATTTTCTGAACTCTGAAATTTGCAAGTTATTGCGTGCACATCCGTGTTTAGCATTCCCCTGGTAGGCTACTCCAGAAAGTTTCAGGCAGTGATGAGAGGAGTTTAATTTGAAGACAAACCATTTAATGATTCAAGTTTCAGAATTTTTCTGTTCTCTCTCCCGCTTGGGACTAACTACATTCAGAAGATATCCCAGCGTTCTGGGTTTGTGTATCCAATCTCTCAACCAGAGAAAGGGTTCTGCTTCCACCAGAGGGAGCCACTTTGTCTAAAACCATTCATCAACTGTGGCATTTCAAAGCCTTTCAGACCATTCCCATTGGCCCCATTTAATTGGCCTGATTAGTAATTTTTCTAAAAAATTAAGATGATTTCAAATGATGCTTTATTGAGAGTGTTATTTGGGCGTTGAACTGTGAAAATAAGAGACTTTGTCAAAAAGAGACTAATGAAATCCATCTTCATGAATGTCAAATTTATTGGGAAGAAAAGTAGCACTAATGCAAGAACTGACTTCACGTGAAACCAAAATACACTTTTTTCCTCCCTACATTGAGAATACTTATGGATATGGAAGTAAAGTTTAGAAGAAAAGACTCAGGAAGGGAAGTCACTGTTCTAAGTATAAGTGTACCTGATATATAGGGGCATAGAGAAGATTAGCTTATGCATTTTCTTCTCTCTGTCTCTCTTTTTTTATTATAAAGATGTGGGGTACAATTCAGGGCTAGGTATACAAATTTTGATGATGTAGGTACCCTTGTTGATGAGGTGTGCCCCTCCCTCCCCTGGCAGTTTCCGTCAACTGCCAGTCCCACTCTCCTCCCGTGACAGTCTCCTACTACTGCCAATCCCTTTCTTCTCGTATTATAATGATTGTTCAAGGTCTACTTACAAGTGAAAACATATGGCACTCTGTTCTTTGATTCTGTGATAGATCACTGAATATGATCAACTCTAAATCCATCCAAGTTGCTGCGAAGTCCGTATGTTTGTCCTTCTTTATGGTTGCATAATATTCCATTGTGTATATATACCACATTTTTTTAATCCAGTCCAGAATCGAACCAACGTGGTTGGTTCCATGTTTTTGCTATTGTGAATAGAGCTGCAACAAACATATGTGTGCAGGTAACTTTTAGCTTATGCATTTTCTATAGAAATCTATAGGAATGACATAATCCTAAAAATTAAATAGCATTCCAAGCCATTTCCCTTTGTGTTGCCATTCAAGAATAGCAGCAATATATCCACATATGTAGCTGATTCAATTATACCACAGAAGTGCTTTATTTTTCAATAGTGAAGATGAAAGTTATATTCTAATTATGTTCTCATCAATATACTCATTACCACCTCAATCTTTATTGGAGATTTTCTAAGTTAGGATATAAAGAAATATAAATAAAACAATGTCGCTCAACATAAAAAGTGTATAATTTAATTCTGAGGTTATACCTGGAAATATGTGAAAGGAGTAAGCATAACATGTCAATAATAATGATAGCATAAATAGCTAAAATGTATCATTCTAAAACTAAAGAGGATGGACTTGTTTTAGACATTGAGGCGCATCCACTGAAAATTCTGAGTTTGGTTTGACATACTTAATATGAAGCCCTTTGTCAGGTAGTGCTTAGCCAAAAACCTCTCTACTTGTGTTTTGAGGCTTTTCTTGCAAAGTTAAAGCAGGTCCACGTCACCTACAGAGGTGTAAGTTTGAGTTTCTGGACTACAGTTTATCTAACGACTGTTCCAGTGTGTGTACTACTTCTGATTAAAAATCTGTCCCGTGCCTTTGGGAGGCTGAGGTGAGTGAATTGCCTGAGCCCGCGGGTTCAAGACCCGCCCGGGCAACTTGGCGAGATCTCATCTCTACAATAAATCAAAAAATCAGCCGGGCATGGTAGCACGTGCCTATAATTCTGGCTACTCGGAAGGCTGAGGCGGAAAGATCGCCGGAGCCCAGCAGGTCGAGGCTGCGGTGGCCGGGAGTGGCCACTGCACTCCAGTCAGGGCGACAGAGTGAGACTCCAACTCAAAAAAAAAAAAAAAAGACCAGGCTGAGTGAGACCTTGTCTCTACAAAAATAAAAATAAAAAGTAGTCTGTTTGTGTGTCTGTGGGGGGCGGAAGGGATTGGAGAGGTTAATGCCATTGTATTTTCTTTTCATAATAATGCATCAGGAAGATAAATCTAAGGGGATCTTAGCATAGCAAGCAAGTTAGCTTATTTTAGCTAGTTTTTAACTCTGAAGGTGGTGATGGAAAAGGGAAGAAAATGTGTGTGTGTGTGTGAGAGAGAGAGAGAGAGACAGAGAGAGAGAAAGAGAGAGAGAGAGAGAGAGAGAATGGAGCATAACAAAAACCTTTATCAAAGCAGACTCGTTTTAGAATAAATCTGTTAAAACGGTATCTCTAATGTCCTGGAGCTTCCAACAGTATTTTTCCTCTTTTCTGCCTGTAGAATATTCCATTTGTCTACAAAAGGTAAAGTCAGTGCTTGTGTGGCTATCTTCTGCAAAAAGTGTGCCACTGTCACCTAGTCAATTGCAGAGTACAGCACTGCAGGAGGGTCTTTATGTAAATGGGCCATGCTAATGAATGTCTATATTTAGTACTTTTTTTTTTTTTTTTTGAGTTGGAGTCTCACTCTGTCGCCCAGACTGGAGTGCAGTGGCCGCTCTTGGCCACCCCAGCCTCGACCTGGTCTCGCTGCCCAGGCGGGTTTCGAACCCACGGGCTCAGGCATCCACTCACCTCAGCCTCCCAAAGGCGCGGGATTACAGGCTGAGCCACGGAGCCTGGCTATATTTAGTACTTTTAAACTTGAGCCTTTGTCTTTCCTCCTCTCCCCTTCCCTACTCTCCCTTCCCCTCCTCTTCCTTCCATTTCAGCATGGGGTCTTACGGACAGTGTGAGTTTGGTTGTTAAGACTAATTTTGCAGCTGGGCTCGGTGGCTCAGCCTGTAATTCCACCCCTTTGGGAGGCTGCGGTGAGTGGATTGCCTGAGCCCGTGGGTTCTAGATCCGCCTGGGCAGCGAGACCTCATCTCTACAATAAATCAAAAAATCAGCCGGGCATGGTAGTGCGCGCCTGTAATTCCGGCTCCTGGGAAGGCTGAGGCGGAAGCATCGCCGCAGCCCAGCAAGTCGAGGCTGCAGTGGCCAGGAGCGGCCACTGCACTCCAGTCTGGGCGACAGAGCGAGACTCCAACTCAAAAAAAAAAAAAAAGACTTAATTTTGCAGATGAGAAGTGCCATAAACAATATCCCTTGCTCAGTTATTTTGTTCAAGAACACATCTAATGCCTATCCACCAATGTCTAGTCAAGGCTTAAGTAGTTTCAGAGTAAGTCATGATTCTCACTGTCTTCGCTGTCTTTTATCTTAAAGAAATTGGAAAAGTTGAAAAAAATAAAATCTTTTATCTAATTTGTTTCTCACAGCTATGCTTATGTAGTGTATGGAGCTAATTTTATTTGTATGTATGTATTTATTTGTATGTAAGTAGTTTTGCATTTTGCCAATGAAGAGATTGAAATGCTGCTAAATTACATTATTTCTCCAAGGTCACGTAGTAAGCAAGTGGTAGACCCAGTACAGGAGCCCACAGTTTTCAGCTCAGATTGAACGCTATGTTCTAACTACCATGCTTCTCCCTTCCTGCCCCCCCAACCTCACACTTTGTGAAAGTCTGTATGCCACAGATGCATTCAGTCTCCACCCAGGAAGTGTGCGTAAGGAGTACTACCTCCCACATCACTTGGGGTTGAAAAACAAGAGCAGAAGAACCTGCACTGGACCTAAAACTAGAATAGTTGAAAATTCTTAACTAAGGGCCTTTGCCTTACACTTGGCATGGGAATGGCTACCTTTTAATTTCCTGTCATTGAGAAAGTTTGGGTTAAAAATCAAGCGAAGGAAAATACAACTTAGAAATAATATTACTCAGCTAAGCTGTTTGAAGGCTTGTGGCTTTTCCTTGCAAGCAATTTACACTATTCAAATAGCATATGATGAATTATATGTGAATAGGTGGTATGATGTTTATAGCTATGTTATTTTATGTTCCTTTCTCTGGAGACCAGAGAAAATGAGAAAAGTTTCAAAGACTGATTTTATTAAAATACTCTGAAAGTGTGCTGAGCATCCTTTACAATGTTTTGAGCCAGTGACAAACAAGTGTGATATCATCCGTCTTATCTTTTTTTTTTTTAAAGTTGAAGTCTCATTCTGCCGCCCAGGCTGGAGTGCAGTGGCACACTCACGGCCACCACAGCCACAACCTGCTGGGCTCAGGTGATCTTTCTGCCTCAGCCTTCCAAGTAGCCGGAACTACAGGCATGCGTTACCATCCTCAGCTTATTTATTTTTTGATTTATTGCAGAGACGAGGTCTCACCAAATAACCCAGGCTGGTGTTGAACCTGTGAGCTCAGGCAATCCTCTTGCTTTAGCCTCCCAAAAAGCTGGGATTACAGGCTTGAGCCACCATGCCTGCCCCTTTTTATCTTTAATCCTAGCTAGTGTTATTTAACTCAGATGTTTAGGTGTATGCATGCTTGTGTATATGGGAATGGGACATTTTGGATTCTTAGTCTTATTAGGACCAGAAGTGTTTTTGACTTGGAGAAAGTCAAACTTGGAAGAGAATTAGTTTGCAAAAAATTACTTAAGTGCCTAACAAATCTACTTGGATAGAAACGTTAAGAAAACTTTGCATATTATAGAGCATCCAAAAAGTTGCTGACTACTTTGGTTAGTCCCAAAGTTTCCATCCATTAACACAGAATCGTAATCCTGGAAGAAATCCATAAAGGTCAGCAGGTTTTTCTTTCTTTTTCTTCAGGTAGGCACCAAAGCAAATAGACTGCCATAGTCACTGGTTTGTTATTACACAGGTATTTGTGAGCAAAGAGGTCTTTTGGAAGGAGGGTTGGAAACACAGAGTGTCTTTTCAGAAACAACAGAAAGGATGTTACCTTTTTCATGAAATTCCCTCTCATTCCAACTCATAATAAGCCCTCTCTTCTGAACCCCTGTCAGACATAAAGACAATACTTCACAATATAGGACCCATAATCTGTCTCTCGGTGCTCAGAAGTTTTTAAATAAATGTGAATTTTGTCTAACTAAATTGTATTTTCCTTTTATTCTCATCTCTGTCATAAGATACAGGATGAAAATTCAGTAATTGTTTTTTTAGTTTAGCTTGTTTCCAAACTGATCAACAAATTATCAGTGAAAGTTTTCATTTCTCTTTCCTCTTCTGTCTTGCCATTTTTTTCTAGAAAACATTCTCTAAGTTGAAATAATGAATTGTGATAAATATGTAACTTCTCTGAGATAAGTGTTACAAAATGAATTCCATCTTACACTTTTCTGTTTTATGAGTTAGAGGTCAAGGATTTTTTTTTAAAGTTTTGATGGCAAGTATTAAGTGCCTGGATCCAGCAGAGTTTATATCTATTGAAATATGATGACAGGATTTGAGTCATCATTCTCAATGATAAGACATAACAGTGACCTGGTTAATATGTGGATACTTATGCATTATGCGAATAATTCAGTATCAAGGAGATAACAAAGTAATTCTGTTTTGTTATAATTTTAATGATACTTTCTCCCAATTTACCCTGTAAGACAAACTTAATACGGTCATATTGGTTACACTGGTGAAACCAGCCTTCAATACTTCAGGGCCTTCAAATCTGTCAGAGTTTTATATAAAATAAAATACTTATATATTTTATATTATTATAAATATTTGTTTTCTTTATTTGTATTTACTTTATTCCAAACAGGATGAAATGTGGCTTACAAAAGCACATACAGCATAACATACAGCACAATACACAACACAGGAATAATGATACATCCAGGGATAAAAGCAATAACTAAAGTCCTGCACTTTACTAGAGTTGAGTCGACAGAAAATGCCAAGTATTTTAGCAGCCCAGTCAAAAAGGGAAATAGTTATGTACAGAATTCAGAATCCCTAAGACATTAGGTTTCTCTGCAGTGTGGCAATTCTTAATCCTTTTTTTTTTTTGAGCCAGAGTCTCACTCTGTCTGTCGCCCAAGCTGGAGTGCAGTGGCATGCTTGTGGCCACCCCAGCGTGGACCCGCTGGGCTCAGGTGATCCTTCCGCCTGAGTCTTAATGCTATGACTTGGAATCAGTGTTGCTTATTCATTCCCAGGAAGAAAACGCAGTGTGGTGATGTGAAGCCACATTCTTACAACCCTGTCAGTAAATAAAATACCTTCCTTGCTTACTTCAGGCACAAGATACATTCTGGGAACTTCAGGGAAACAAAGGGCTACATTTGCTTTAGACCAGGGTTCTCAATGCTGCAGTCACATTAGAATCACCTGTGAACACTGACCTGGGTCTCCAATTAAATCAAACTCTCTGGATGAAAGTCAGGGACCTTGCTACCTCTAGTAACTCCTCTGGGACTCCAGTGTGCCCCAAGCTGAGCCCCCTCTGCTTTCTCCAGACGTGGACTTCTTGCTAATAAGCACATGTAAGAAGTGAGTTCATGTCCCCTGACAAATGTCTGAAGTACAGACATTATTTGCCACTCATCATGGGAAAACAAAAACCAAACAAAACTCATGGGCTTTTGAGTCAGGGATTCATCTCCTTCTAGGAGTTAGGTTATTTATAAACATGTGGTACCCCTGTATAGTACACCTTCCCAGAAGTAATTGGCTTTGTGGAATAATAGTTTTATCCTCATAATCTTGCTTTCTAACCATCTATGGGCATTTTCGGGGGTAAAAGTGACTTTTTATTTATACGAGACGCCTTTTATATTTTCTTCTATTTCCTAATAGCTAATGGGTAGTGTAAGAGGATCAGTTAAGACTAAGTGGAGACTATCATTTTAAAAAGGGTACATTTAATTTAATAAATAGACTTCACTCTCCCTGCCTCTGTGGTAGCTGTCCAGTAAGATGCATGGGCCCACTTTTTGTAGAAGGAGTCATAAGCCTCCCTCAGTTTCACCCATTCTATACACTCCACAATACATTATTTGCTCTCTAAAATGAATTGACTTGCCATGCTTTGGGGAACTGGAATGCTTTGCTCCTCGGGGTAAGAAAGCCTTGGGTTATCTCCAGACTCATTTCTAGTGTTGGTGAAAAGAGAATCTGCCCAGGAGTCAGGAAGCTGGGATCTGCTGAACACAGGATACAAAATCTTAAAATGACTATAAGTGCTGGATACCTGATATTGGAAGATTTTTTTAAGCACACAAAAGCCCATGTGTTTGTTTTAGTTCCACTAATGGGTAGTGGTAAGAGGATCTGTTAAGACTAAGCGGAGACAATCATTAAAAAAAGGGTACCTTTAATTTAATAAATAGACTTCACTCTCCCTCACCCGTTTTTCAATGGAATAAAATAGTGTTGCTCCCGTTTGAGACAGAATGGAGTGAAGTAAAACTTTCAACTCAACTATTTCAGGGAGAGTAACAACGCAACATGAATCTGTTGGAGAAATATAGAAAAACAGATACCAGTACTAGGTTCTCTTGGGAAATGGCACATAGAGCACTGGGTGAGACTTCTTAGGCCACTAAGAAACAAAGCCCAGTCAAAGTTTTTGGACTTTTAAAGGTGTTAAAACTAAAAAAATAAAAATAAAATAAAATAAATTGAGTCTTTTTCTCCCTTCAATTTCAACTGAACACAATGTTATCTTGTGTAAGTTTTTCACATACTGAGTTATAACCCAACCCATAAAGTCTACGGATAATATTTTTGCTAAAACAGGAAAAAAGTGATAAAAATTACTTTGTCAGCTTTGAACATTCTTAACAGTCAGTGCTTATGCTCTTAATTATGTTGAACACCCCAAGCTTATTTGGTCATGTGCCAATTTTAAATCAAATTTTGACTTTCTCAAAAAGTGGATGTTTTACTCTTAGTACGACTGGTTCAAATGACAGAAAGTGTTACATTTCTGGCATATGCTATATACGTCTGACTCTTGTTATATAGTTTATGTTTTGAGACTTACTTTTTTCAGTGAAATGCAGTTATTTTGACATTAGGCATCATAGTCACAGTTTCCAGGAGCCAAACATTTGTCATAGAATATGTTCCTTAAGCATGTCTTGTAGGCAGTGCTGTCAAAAACATAGCAAAATGCAATTTTCTCTAAGTCAACATTATACTGCATTGACATTAATCACCATATAAATACAAATAGGTGATTGATAGGACACTCATACTGAGGCAGGTTCATGTCTGCCTTCAATGGGCGGGAGAAACCTTTCACATCAGAGCAAGGCCCCGTGCACTAACCAGAGTCCTGTCCTGAGTCCTGGTGGTCCAGTGCCTAGACTCAGGAATTATGTAAACTTAAAATCAAATCCTGCCTCCTCCACCGACTTGTCTTAGGGCTCCTGATAACCCTAGAAAAAAAGAAAAAAAGTTGTGACTCCCAACTTTGGTTTTCTAACTTGTAAAATGAAGGTAAGAGTGGCACTCCTCTGTGTCATAAAGAGGATTCAATGATAGATGAGTGAATGCTCAAAAGGCATCAGCTATTATTATTTCCCCCACTTGTTCATATCTTAGCGGTTGGAAAAGAAATAACTGGATGCCAGGGGGGGTCCTCAAGCTCTTGTTCCTGTATGTTCGACCCGGAAGAAAAGGAGGTGGATTCAACTCTACTTATTTCTTGCCTTCCTTGACTGTGAGTCATTGTTCTCCTTGGCTAGAAGGGCCTCAGTCAATGTTTTCCTCTCTGTCATCTGACTCACCCAAAATACTCCAGTCCTCAGACCTATTTGCTGCTTGGTGTGGGTTACTTAAAGAGACAAGGTTCTTAGATATCTAATTTCATTTAGGAAGAGTAGTTTGAAAGCATATTCTCTTTCTAGATAGTGTAGAGTGTGTATACATATTTACACACATACAAGTCCATAGAGAGTAACAAGGCAAGTATCTTCCAATTTTAAATTAGAAAATATTTGCCTTGTTACTTAGAACATACTGTCTTTTTGAAAGGCCCAAACTCATCCTTTGCATTTCAAAATCTTCCCGAGGTATTTGTGTTTGTCCCTTGTGCTCTTAAGTCCAGGGTAGCTAGAATTCCCACCCTCTTCCATAGTCAACCACAGTGGCTGAAATATTTACACTTGTTCAAGAGCAGTCCAGGAATAGCTCCATATTCTACGAGAGCGAGAACGTAATTCAGCAAATCTTTATTCCCAGGTGAGGTAAGGGTATAATGGAGAGATGCTATTACCTACTGTCTGCAGACATGGAAATGAATGACCAGGGGTGGCGTAAATGTCACTTCTTCCTTTCCAGAAACCTCTGTGGCCTAGTTAAGAGATCACTGAGCTTCATTTGTTCCAAATGTGGTCCTCTGTCCTGTAGGTCATACTGCAGACCTGAGAACTGATGTCAGAACGTAAGGCTTTCTGCTGCTGTATTCATTTAGGTTTTTAATTCCTGCCATTCACAGAAGCACTTCATTTCTTAAGTTTGTTGCTCAAATTAAATAAAATAATTGGGACCAAGCACAGGCCTTGACACATGTTGGGTCCTCAAATATGTTAGCACTCACTATTACTACTGTTGTTATTACTATCATCATTGGGATCAGCTGTAAATATCTGTGTCTGTGCATGCATGTGTATGCAAAAGCTGGGAGAGAGAGAGACTTTTATATCTTGGAAATGTGATACTGAGGATAAAGGGTTGGGCTGATATTCAGCTGGCATGCACTTATGCAGGCAAGTGGATTGTAAGTTATTAAAACGCACCCAGTAGATTAAGAAACAGTTCCCTGAGGTTTCCAATGCCTCACACCCCATGCCCCACACCACAAAATCCCAGTTTTCAACTTCTCCCCCCAAAACTATGAAATCAGCTTACAATATAGAGACCAAAGCGTTACATCTGGCTCATTCAGAATCCTCCAGAATCCTGCCCTGTGATGCCACTGGCATTAACTCTGTGTAGTTGTTGTCTATGTAAGACTGGTGGTTCAATATCTTGAATGTTACTCCTGGGTAAATTATAAAAATATAAAAATAATACAATTGGGACTGGGCTCAGTGGCTCAGCCTGTAATCCCAGTGCTTTGGGAAGCCGAGGTGAGTGGATTGCCTGAGCCCGTGGGTTCGAGACTCGCCCAGGCAACTTGGCGAGACCTCATCTCTACAGTAAATCAAAAATTAGCTGGGTGTGGTATCCCGCTTGTAGTTCTGGTTACTTGGAAAGTTGAGGCGGAAGGATCGCCAGAGCCCAGTGGGTTGAGGTTGCGGTGGCCGGAAGTGTGCCACTGCCCTCCAATCTGAGCCACTGCCCTCCAGTCTGGGCAACAGAGTGGGACTTCGACTCAAAATAATAATAATAATAATAATACAATTGGAATATCGCCTCTGTGAAGATTATTAAAATATCAAAATAGTGTAAGTTCTAATGTTATAAAATATAGCTATTTTTAATAAATTACTAAGCCAAAATAAAAATTTTCTAGCCATATTCATCAACTGTTTTTTTATGAGGTAAAATATAAGAATTAAGACTGGAGTATAATTTTAAAAGTTACAATGTAGGAAATGTGTTTTCTTGGAGACAAAAATGTAAGCTTACACAAGGTCCTGATGGACTTATGAGAAATAAAATTACAAAAACAAGATTTCATTGCAATGAAGTAGTGTACTTGAGATTGCTTCTCAAATCTTGCTAAAAGCATAAATGCATTTTGTGGAGTGACCAGAACCCAAGTTAATAAAAAATGTGACTATTGAGTGAAATACTTTTTACGCAGATGCTTGTTTTTATAGCTATACTTTACCCTCTCAGTCAAGGAGTACTCTTGGATATGCCCAGCTCTGGTCTAGATCTTGCCAGGAATCCAAGAGTGGGCAGCCCCGCTCCCCCAGGAGGTCTGGGTCCTCTTCACATTCTACTTCGAGGGGCCAGGGTTTCTAGCTCTTCGTTGGAACAGGAGCCAAGCTGACATTGTGTTTGGTTTTCAGAAACCAGGACAAAAGTAACGCTTGATGGAGAGATCAGGTGAATACATGCTAGAACTTTCTAACTGGTTCTTTCAATAACCGCTGCAAGGTCATCTGAACTTGATCAATCACCTTGTTTGGTCTCATTTTCTTATCACTAAAGTGAGGGGTTTGGAGTTGGTGAGTACTAGGAATCTTTCCAGATAATGTATGAAATGAGATCCCAAAATAAAGGAAGTTTTATAGAGAATAATAAAAGGCAGTCCTGTCTTTTCATGATTCCTGGATAGCTTTTCTTTCTCATTGTGGCATTTTAAAAATTATAAAACACCTTATAATTGATAAGTATATTATATTATAGTGGTCAATCCCATCGAAGCTGTGAATGTGGTCTTGAGTAGTAGGTATTTATTCAGACACCTGACCCCTTAGTTGAATTTATTTACATTAATAACAGTACAAGGGGTTGGTTTTTTGGTTGAAATGTGGGTCACATTTTATCATTCAAAAGTCTTTAAGAAGATCACAGTATGAGAAGCTTTGAAATTGAAATAGGTATGTGCAGAACTTTGTCTTTTATATTATTTAAAAGGAGTAAAAGTTACTAAATTTTTCAGAAGAGATAAAAAATATTTTCAAGCTAGTTAAGATTGTCCAGTTCATAGAGCTTTCAGTCTGGAGGGCTGAAGACAGATGATAAAAAAGGAATGTAGAATTACAAGTTGGGCTGGGTGCTGTGGAGACAGTAAAGGGGGTGGTTATAGAGAACAGGTGATGGAGGGCTCCACCATCTGAGAGGTCAGCTAAGTCTCTCTGAAGAAGGAGGAAGAACAGCCAAGTAAAGAAGACCGTGGTGAGGAGAGAGGGGGGAATCCTCAAGGCAGAGAAAACAGTAAGTACAAAGGCCTGAGACATAAAAAAGGTGGGCTTGTCAGGGACAGAAGAAGGGCACAGTCTCCTGAGCAGATAGAGGAGCGAGAGAGACGGAGAGGTGAGGTCTGACAGGGAGGTGACTCCTTGAAGATGGTAGCAAAGTTTTGCCTTTATTGAAGGTGCAGTGGAAAACCATTAAAAGGCTTTGAGCAGAAGAGTGGCATGATCTGATTTGATTGTTTAAAAGATGCAGAGGGGAGATGGGTAGGGAGCCTGCAGAAATGGGGTAGGGACGAGGGCCAGTGTAGGGCATGCTTTCAACATCTAGTTTGGTGGAAAACCCAACAAGACTTGCATATGGATTTGGTATGGAATGTGATGGGGGGATTGGAGGAATATGGGAAAGCGCTTCGGCAACTGGCTGATGGTGGTGCACATTTGCTGAAATGGGGCTGGAGCAGGTTGGTGGTAAAACAAACAAACAAACAAAAAAACAGAGCCTAATGTAATCTGTTTGAGTTGGCTAGACCCCTGCCAGATGAGACTGTCATACGAGCCCAATTCAGATACATTCTTAAATTGAATATGAAGAAGGCCTACATCAAATTTTCACTGTGATTGTGAAAAATTAGTGTATTTTCCAATTAATATGATGCTCTTTTGAGTTAACAAAATGTGTGCAGCTAACATAATGTTCCCCCAATTCTTATTTGAGTAATTAATGGTGCAGCTTGCAGTTGATAGTGTTTTAGATGCAAGGTAAAATGTTATACACCTTTCTATTTATATTTTTTTCAACTCTATTTTCTATTATACCAACTGTATATTTTAGCACAGGGGAAATTGATGAATATTCGCTGAAGAAATGAACCAGTAGGCATACTGGTTCAGATAGCATACCACACACAAGACAGACCAAAACTAATGAACTGCTCAGCTCTGAGGCCAATTCTGGGTGATCACGCATTATTCAGAACTGATCAGACCGACTACTTATTCTCCCTCCAGAATATGTGAGAATCTATCCAAGGAAACACATATCTTTAAAGCTGCAGAGTTTTGCTGTTCCCAATTCAACTGAGTCATGCATTGTCATGCAAATGTTCAGGTAAAGTTCAGGAAGAGTGTCAATGACCATACATGTTGGATACACCATCAGAAAGAACATAATGTTCCTTTCTGACATATAAGATGGCTGTGCACAGAGAAGTCTAACTTTCTTACTGGCGTTTGACACTGGAAGGAGAATACCAGTGCCACCACAGGTAAATCTGCATGTGAGCATCTAAATCTATCAACGTAAGTAACTACTGCTTATCTGAATGTGACAGCACTCAGAATAACTGGAGGACACCCTTATTAATCATGAATAGCAAGTCTTTCTGTTCTGTGGGATCATTCAGAGAAACCGTTTACAAAGAATTTATTAAAAAAAACAAAACCTGCTCTGGTAAAAACTCTTTTAGAATACTTAACGCTTATTTTTCAGTCTGCTTTGCTGTTAAAAACAAAACAAAACACAAAACTCTCAAATGGAAAAACCACTTACCAGGTCGTAAACTGAAATTTCAATATTGAACTGAATCCCTAAATGATATATCAAGATCAGCATGAGTCCTGCAGTTACAGGGAATGGCTATTTTCAGTTAACGCTAATGATTTTTACATTTATTTGTACAGCGTAATTGTGAAAGAAGACCCCAAATGGAATTTAAACCTCACCGAACTCCCATTTGTCCATCAACCGATTACCTAAGATAGATATTTAAATTAAATTTCCTCCAGTTTAAAAAAAAAAAAAAGAAAACCATAGAAATAAAATGTGAAGTTGAAGATTATTCCAGATGACTTTGAGGTATACCTCTCATGTGAAGCCTACATAATCTTGAAAATTAAATTTTAAATGCTTGTATTTCCTGTTCTGCTGACAATATGATTCCTTTTTTTAAACCTCTTCCACCTTATTTTCAGAGCCCCCCAGCATGTACCCTTTGCTCTGACCAGGCAGTCCCTGCATTATCTCACTGTTTGATTGATTGACACAGTCCTTCATTTATTCATACATACACACATTCAGCAGATCCCAGTCTTACCTAGGCTGGAGCTCAGAGCTCAGAGGTCACAGTTTGCTCATTCTGTGCCTTCATTTTAAATGCTGTCCACTTTCCTTCAAGTTTTGCCTTCACTCTGGAGTCTGTTCAGATTCCATCTCCAACCACCTTGAATTCTGGCACCTCCCCTAGCTTGTCTAAATCACTCTCTGTCTTTTAAGTGCAGTTGAGTGTATACTCATTCTTACACAGTTTAGCAATTGACTGCCCTGTGACATTTCATATGGATCGGCTTAAAAAATACTATCGGGCAGAGCCTTATCTAATACACATAAATCATGTACCAAACTCAGGAGAGAGCTCACATCAGTTCAAGTGCTGTCATAGTTATTTATTGGAAATCCAGGGGTTGTTTTTTTTTTTTTCCTTCTCTTTTGTCCTTCTGTGTGTCTCAGTCCCACACACATGCCTCTTTTTCGCTCTTTCGATCTGGGAGCTGAAAATTCAGAAATAAATGCAATCTGGTCTGTGTTCTAAGCCATTTACAAGTTAGGTGGGGGGGCATTATTAACAGGTAACTTAATGCATAGTGTGTAAGCAAGACAATAGCATTTTGAGGAAGATGCTGGGGGAGGAAGGAGCTGGGCATTTGGGCTCTTAGGGAATTCAGGGGAAAGATAAGGGTGGTTCACAGAAGGTGGTGGAAGGGGCTGCAGGAGAGCTTTCTGGACTGAGGGAGCCTCCCGGGAAGGGTGTATGATAATTTGGTATATGTAGGTCAGTCCACAGTGCCAACAGCACTGAGAACACAGTGCATCTGCATCAGCGCCTGGTCCTCAGTTTTCTTTCATTGCTTCCCAGAAAATGTAAGATGAGGAATCCTAGAGGCTAGAGATGTGGATAGGATCAGAGTGCAGATTGTGCCCGAGGTGCCTGTATCTATGTGGGGGCACTGGGAAGCCACAGAAGGGTCTCAGCAAGGGAGTAGAATTGCTAACTCTGTTTGTGGATGAGTCTGAGGTAGGACTGGAGGCAGAGAGCTGTGGAGATGCATTGTTTACAACCTGGTACACTTTGTATTTGTTTAGTTGTAGAGCAGACTCTAAATGCAACCACAGTTTCAATATATTAACAAAAATAAGAATAATGTGTGAAAAAAAAACACATGAAGGCCGTCACCCAGAACAGCTTCTGATGGACTTCCACCCCTCGTTTCTTTGCTGACCTTGAATGCTGACAATGACCTTGGGTGCAACTTAAATGCACATCATAGACGTGCGGTCCTGAGTCTCCTCTTGTGAGCAGGCAAAGCAATGCAATTTCTTGATCTTGCCGGTTCACAGGAATTGGAATGGTCAGTGCTTCCTGCTTGTGGCTGCTGAGCAACTCTAAAAGGGGGCTTCGGAAGGCACTTGAGGATTAGGGGGCTAATCCTGAAGATTAGATGATTCCTGAAGCTTGATCCTGCTGCTCCCAGAAGAACCCAGAGCTAAATGTGTGGAGTTCAACTGAGCTCACTCTTCTGCCCTGGTTGACTCAGCGGGAGTTGGGCAATACGCACATCTGAGCAAGCCAGGTCTTGCACTCAGCTGGAGAGAGGAAATGGTGTGGGGGGCTCTCATTGTCTGGACGATTGTCACCAGAGGCTCTGAGCAACTTCAGGGATGAGGCCTCTTCCTGTGTCTTTGTCCTCCGGGCCTTACTCATTGTATTGGACATTCAGGAAATGTTGGTGTAGAAAACAGAGAGATTTTTTTGAGTCCAGAAGGATACAGTGCACATCCACCCAGAGATGAGAGAGAAACAGAGTTTCCCGTGTTCTCTTGTCAGGATGAAATCACCCGAACAATGGAGTGGGATTGTTAGTGCCTCTGGAGCCCACGGCCTCATTCGGAGTGCGCTCTGCACTAACTAGGAAGGACACTCAGGGTCAGGAGGCCTGAGGTTCTGGCTCGGCCCTCACCAGGAACTTGCTTTGCATCCCTGAGCAATTCGCTTAAACCCTAAACACTTCCTATAAAACAAAGATTATTGATATGTCTTGTTTAGCTAGCGTCAGATTTGTGAGGATCAAGAATAACAAGAAATATCAACTGATGACTTACTATATAAAAGACAATACTTCAAGAGTATGTCCATTTTAATTATAACCCCTAAAGTGAGGAGGTTAGTGTGATTTTCATCTCCATTTCATGGATGAGGAAATTGGGTAGAGAGTGTGTGACATCTCCTGACTCTGAAGTGGACGAGCTGAGAGATAAATGCAGGCTGTGTGACCCCAGAGTCTGTGTACCTAATCACTGCACTTCTGCCCCGCAAGGGAACCAACACCTACAGAAATGCTTCCATGGAAAACGCAGTTTCCTCTCAGGCAGTGGGTGTGTTCTAGATTCAACATGTAGGCAAAAATTGCATATTATAAATATTACTAAAAATAATCCTTAAATAGACCTTAAATCTTTCTCCCCTTCTCCCTTTCCTTTTTTTTTATAGCCAAGTATAGATCTAGTAAATTTTTGTTTGTGTGTTTGTTTTTGTTTATTTTTGAGTTGGAGTCTCACTCCGTCACCCAGGCTGGAGTGCAGTGGCACACTCACGGCCACCCCAGCGTCGACCTGCTGGGCTTCAGCGATCCTTCCACCTCAGCCTTTCAAGTAGCTGAAACTACAGGTGTGTACTACCATGCCTGGCTAATTTTTATTTATTTATGTATGTATTTATTGTAGAGACAGGTCTGGTCAAGTTGCCTGGGCTTGTCTCGAACCCTCGGGTTCAGGCAATCCTCTCGTCTCGACTTCCCAAAGTGCTGGGATTACAGGCTGAGCCATCAAGTCAGCCAAATTTATGTAATCAAATAGCACTTTGTACTACAAAAGTCTAGCATTCTACTCGTGTACAGTCTCTGTTTTCTACAGTTGTTATGGACTGAATCGTGTACCTCCCTAAATTCATATGTTGATATGCCCTAACCCCTAATGTAATTGTATTTGGAGGTAAAACCTTTTAAAGAGATAGTTAAGATTATCTGAGGCCATGAGGGCAAGGTCTAATCAAACAGGACCCGTGTCCTGTTAGAAGAAGAAGATAGTAGGGATGTGTGCACAAAGAGGAGAGAACACAGGAGAACGCAGCGAAGTCAAGAAGAGAGCCTCAGGGAAAATCACCATGCTGGCACCTTGATCATGGACTTCCAACCTCCGGAACTGCAAGACGATCAATGTTTGTCAAGGCCACTCAGTCTGCGGTACTTTGTTTGGTAACCTGAGCAGACAAATACAGTGGGAACACGTCTTGTATACTGCCTTGATCTTTACTGACTTTAATTCAAGTGTGAGTTTCTTCAGTGTTCATTTATTTATTGTTTCTCAGAATAAGAAAAGGCCAGGCCTGAACAGCGAGGGTGCTGTGCTACTGTGTCTGGATGTATGTGAGAAGGTGCCATGTTTCTCGAGAATGTGGCCTCTATCCCTCCTACTCTTTATGCTGTGCTTGTGTGTTTAAGTGAGCACTAGTAGGAACAGACGATTTAAATCAGTCTGTGAGAAGCAGAGCCTTCTGGGAAACCCTTGGTTTTCATTCACAACGGTGTACATGCCCCTTCTCAAGAATGCACAGTGGAGACTGAAAACTACTGAAGGTCAAAGTATTAGGGTTCACTCAGAAACACAACTCACATTTCTAACACAACCACCAACAAAGACTCAGGCTGAGCCCTTGTGGTAGGGAAGAAGAGAGAAGGAGACATTCTTTCAGAAACACCCAGATTGTACAGATTACAAACTCTACAATGCTTTTGTTGAAGGGAAGAAAGAAGTGTTTTCTTCCAAAGCGAGGATAATAGGAAACAGGAGATGAGATCACACCGATATTGAATCCATTAAAAACTAGCTTGGGAGTTCTTTCCAGGGGAATTAGCCATCTCCTTGACACCTGTGACCTGTTGAGTTGGGTTGTGATTTTGAGCTGATTGAGACGGTACCATTCAGGGAACAGGTGGAGAGGATGAGAGGTTCTTTCATTATAAACTGGAAAAGAATTGTAGTACAGCCTTGTGAGACCCCCGGAGAAGTTTACATTTGTCTTCCTAGCTCTAGACAAGCTATGGTGGCCCCCAGTATTAGTACTTTTCTGCTGAGCAAGAATGTCAACTTCAGGTAGTGAAACAATTTTTAATCCCTGTCTGCTTTCCTTACCTTTCATCTGCTGTTTTAAAAGTTTATTTCAGTTCTGTTTATATCTTTAGTTTTTCAGCTTGAAAAATAGCAAGAGCAGGGCTTGGTGGCTCAGCCTGTAATCCCGCGCTTTGGGAGGCCAAGGTGAGCAAATTGCCTGAGCCCGTGGGTTCGAGACCCTCCTGGGCAACTTGGTGAGACCTCATCTCTACAATAAAATCAAAAAAATTAGCCGGGCGTGGTAGCGCGCACCTGTAGTTCCAGCTACTTGGAAGGCTGAGGCGAAAGAATCACTGGAGCCCAGCAGGTCGATGCTGCAGTGGCCGGGAGCAGCCACTGCACTCCAATCTGGGTGACAGAGTGAGACCTCTAACTCAAAAAAAAAACGAAGAAGAAAGGAAGAAAAATAGCAAGAAATAACTTGAAGTATAAAATAGAAGAGCACAGTAGAGAGTAATAACTTTCTTATAAAACAATTAATTTTAAGTATTCTGAGAGGTACCTATGAGGCCTCAGGTTTCAAGAAAGGATTATACTACTGAGACCAGTTCATTGTTTAAAAAGAAAGAGATTGACCAGGCACAGTGACTCAAGCCTGTAATCCTAGCACTTTGGGAGGCCAAGGTGAGCAGATTGTCTGAACCTGTGGTTCGAGACAGCCTGAGGGCAACTTGGTGAGACTTCATCTCTACAATAAAAATAAAACAATTAGTCGGATGTGGTAGTGCGCCTGTAGTTCCGGCTACTTGGAAGGCTGAGGCAGAAGATCGCCGGAGCCCAGCAGGTGGAGGCTGCGGTGGCCGGGAGTGTGCCACTGTACTCCAGTCTGGGCGACAGAGTGAGACTCCAACTCAAAAAAAAAAAAAAAAAAGAAAAGAAAGAGATCACTTTGTGAAATATAAAGTGTCATTTTGCCTGGCCTTCTTCTGTTTAGTGGCTAGCACATGGCTAGAGACATGTAATTTTAATAATTTCAAAACACCACTCTGCAATCACTGGGGAGTTTAGACAACAGTTGGTTCCTATGTCTACAACCTCAAGAACTGTAAGAGTTTATTTTTCTAGAAAATTGCAGCAATTCACCAGTGCTGTATATCTACAGAAAAACAACTAGTCTGCAAATGTGCAAATCAGAAATACCTAATTTTGTATTTTGACTTGAATTAATGGTGGGAAATAATTGTGCCCCAAGTGCCAATTCAGTTTAAGCCAAACAGAAATGTTATTGCAGGAAGTCATTTGGTGAAGACTGCAATCAGCAAGAATACTGGGGCCTTTGAGCCACGATGGTGGTTCTGAGATGTTAATGGAACCCATCAGACAGAGAAGGGCTGAGGTCAAGTATTACAAACTCTGCGGCTGCATAAAATATAATTAAAAGTCACAATCTTGCCTTTGAAAAGTCATCGCTTTTGTGTTGCCCTTTTTTACAGAGGAAAAGATTTTGGTTGTTTTTAAAATCCACTCTTAGAATCTCAAACTTTGAAGATTTGGAAGTTGAAGTTTCTAATTTATTTCATAGAAAGCGTTTTTTAAAAAGATAATACTTATTGGGTCAGATAAAGGATATATAAAAATTAGCCTCAGAAGGAGTTCATGCACCCATTACCCAAGCACTTATTGTACAGGTGCTATGCACAGTCTTTGGCACTGGAGACACAGGGCCGAGATGCCTCCTGTCTCCATGTCATGAGCGCTAACAATCAAGTAAATAATTCTATTACAGATTGTGGTTGATACTATGAACAAAATAAACAAGGTGATGTGATGGAGTGTAGAAGTCACCACTTACTGTGTAACGAGCAGTCACAATATCTCAGTGGCAATACAGAAATCAGCACTTATTGTTCACTTGTGTGTCTAGGGGTGGGATGTGTGAGGCATGGCAAGGGTATCAATGTAAACTGCTATGCCATGGGAGCCCGGAGTGGGTCTATCCAATAGGCCACTAGAGAAATGAGAAAAATGTTTTCCACAGAGTGGTCTTAGAAGGCCTAAGTAGAAGACATTTAAACTGAAATTCAGAGAAGGAAAATCAGCTAGTCATCCTGAGAATGGGTAGATGAGTTTATGGCCCATGAAGAACAAAAGCTCTCGGGTAGCAGAAATGGCTTATCTGTTTCAGAAGCTTGAAAAGATGCCAGTGTGAATGGTGGGAATGAATGAAGATCAAGTTAGAAAGGTAAGCAAAGTAGGTTTACTAGGAAATAGCAAGGAGTGTGATTCCATATGCTATACAAACCACACACTGAGCTTATTCAAGGCAAACTTTTCTTTTCTTTTTTTTTTTTTTGAGCCAGGGTCTCACTCTGTAGCCCCAGGCTGGAATACAGTGGGAAAATCACAGCCCACCACAATCTTGAACTCCTGGGCTCAGGTGATCCTTCTGCCTTAGCCTTCCGAGTAGCTGAGACTACAGTTCTGCACCACTATGCCCAACTAAATTTTTTATTTTTTTCTTTTCTTTTCTTTTCTTTTTTTGTAGAGACGAAGTCTCACTATATTGCCTAGGCTGGTCTCAAACTCCTAGCTTCAAGCAATTCCCTCCCTCTGCTTTAACCTCCCAAAGTGCTGGGATTACAGGTGTGAGCCACCACATCCAGCCTCTATAGGGTTTTAAGTAGAGGATTATATGACAAGAATTATGTCTTTGAAAGATCTCTCTTGCTCCCCTGTGGGAAGTGCATGACAAGGGAGGAGAAGTGGGGCAAAGAGCATCCTTAGAGGCCTACTGCCTTCTGTGATCCAGGGTGGAGATGGTGGTGGCGTGGACTCACTGTCAGTGAAGTCATCATTGATATGGAGAAGGGGTGAATGTAATTCATATCGAGGAGGTGAAAATCAAAAGAGTTTGCTGGTGGAAAGCCCTGGGATAAGATGTGGACTGTGAAGGATGCAGAAAAATTGGGGATCCCTTCTGAATTCTTGGGTTGATCAATTAGAGGAATCTACTGAAATGGAGAAAAATGGGTGAGGAAGTGTTCTGGGATAGAAGTAAGATTCATTTGAGGTGTGTTCAGTTTAAGATACCTGTTGTGGGTTGAATTGTGTCCCTCGAGATCAGTAGAAGTCCAAACCTCCAGGACCTCAGAATGTGACCTTATTTGGAAATGAGGGTGCATGACCTTGTTGACATTCTAATTGCAGACTTTTAGCTACTGGATCAGTGAGGTAATATATTTCTATTGTTTTAAGTCACTCAGTTTGTTATAGTAGCCAGAAGAAACTGATATAATGCCTAATTGGGTAAATTGATATAAGAATTTGAGCTCAAATAAAGAGATTTCAATACAAGGATGAATAAAATCTATCATTGTGTATATATACCACATTTTTTTATCCACTTCAACTTTGATGGGCAACATGGTTGATTCCTGGATGGATCTGGAGTCGATCATACTCAGTGATTTATCACAGAAACAAAGAATAGAGTTCCATATGTTATCACTCATAAGAGGACCTTGAACAATTATAATGCTATAAGAAAGCGATTGGCAGTAATGGGAAACTGTCAGGGAAGGGGTGGGTAGGAATGGCAGTTAAGGGAAACTGCTAAGGGAGGGAGGGGCACACCTCATCAACAAGGGTACCTGCATCATCAATGTTTATATACCTAAACCTGAATTATACCCCACATCTTTATAATAAAATTTTTTTTAAATGACCAAAACTGTATTAAAAGATAAAATAAAGTGAAAGCTATCATTGTAAAGACCCTGAAGAAGAATTAATCAAACAGAGGGAAGAACACTCCTGTTTGTAGCATACTAATATCATTTATATTTAAGAATCATTTTGTAGTTACACGTATCATAAACACTGATAAAATAAATAGGCGTGAAGTTTTATAGCATGATTTCTATTCCTGGAATGATAGAAATAGATATTATCTGGACCTATTAAGTTAAAAATTATGTTATACATGCTCAGTAGAAAAAGCATTCACACTTTCATAATGATTGTGTTTACTTGTAGTGAAAGATGTTATGGTAAGATTCACTACACTTATTCAGGGTATTAGAAGTATCATAGATGTTGATAATTGTAAGGGACACTAGAGGTTGTCTCTTAAAAAATTCCCTTCTTAATGCTTAGCCAACGTTATCATTAGCAGGTGATCAGTTTTTGCTTAGACACTCCTAGCAGAATGAGGGGCTCGTTGACTTTCAGAGCAGTACCCTCCATTTGACATTTAGAAATTGTGACCTTGGAGGTCAAAACACATTTTCTGGTGAGTTTGTTAACTTTTCTGAGTTATATCCTTCCGAGTAATCTCAAAGTTGCATCTTATCCTTCATAACTGGAAAGCCTTTCAGACATTTGAATGCTGCCAACCACTTTCTTGTGAAAATTTTCTCAGATTGTTCCTATCTCTAACAGATCAAGCCCGTGGCTTCCTCTAACCTTCCCACAGTTTGTCAGCATCTCTTCCAACTCCATGTTTAAACATCAGGCAGACAAAGTACATAATGTAATAAATAATTGCAAAAAGCAATAATGAAGGGAGAAGGGAAGAACAAGATGCTGAAAATGAAAAGATGAACTTTTTCCAATGAGAGCATTAGAAAGAAAAAGCTATAGAATCTGCTTGCACAAAAACTGAAAAGGAGTCTGCCTCCAATGAAAATATATTCTATCCTTTCATGTAATTTTTTACCATTAAAAGTAATTTCCTCAATACCATTTACCCATTTTTTTTTCACGCTGCTTTTGCCTTTTCTTGTGTTGGATTCACAACCGCAGCTTTTTTCTTTGCTCTTCACCTTGAGTTACCCCTTGTTTAAAGGAATAACTCATTACCTGTTTTGATGAACTAGTTGCACTTCTCAGGCTCCTCTTTGTGGGACTCTCTCTGGGGTCCTTGACTTGCTGGGTTTTTGTTTCTTCGTCTTCTCGATGCCTTCCATCCTAGGCTTGGCTCTGGGTCTCAGCCTGTGTCCTCACTACAGCTCCTGTGTTCCCCTTTGCGCTCTCTGTGCCTGTTTCTCACGTGGACGGTCTCCATCTTCACAGTCCATGTCTCTCCTGTGATTATGTTACTAGTCATTGCCATTCTGTCTAACATGTTTCAGTCACTTTGTCTCTCTTTCCCTATGAGATGATAGTTTCTGGGAGTCAAATTGCTCATTTCCTTCCTTCTCACCTACAGTAATGATTACATTTGCCCAATCAAGGCATAAACAGAAGTTCATAAAACTGTTGGTGGTGGTTTTGGTCTACAAAAATAATGGGAAAGAGGAAAAATATGGACAAAGGAGGCCAGGGTGGAAAAGGGAGAGGAAGAATGTCACCAGAAATGCCCAAGCTATTTCTGATTAACATGGAGTTCATTTTCAATGACTAAGTTTGAGATGGAGACAAAGAAGCATTACAAAAACTGTTGGAAAGTTTTTATTTTCAAATTAATATTGAAAACGTGCATGTGCATGTGATCAGTTCTGACTTAAACTGTCATCCTTAAAGAGGTTTTGTGTGTGTTAGTGTTTATTATTTTTCACAAGAAATTTGAGTCTACCATAAAGGGCAAAATACACAGAACTTAAGTATAAATACCAGGACTACAAGAGACTTTCCTGTTCTGCAGTTTAGGGAACATAGGAATTATGCCCCTCCCTCTCATAGTCAAACGATCAAATGAATGTAGTGGGAAAGGCGCCCACCCCTTTAGATTTGACCTTACATCGGCACTGATTACCAAGGCATTCTTTTCAAATGTTATATTATTTATATACTGTAAACTTTTTCAGATTAAGTCTTTAATTTTTCCATGTATCTAATCTCCAGAACTTGTAAGTATGTTACCTCACAGAGCAAAAAGGACTTTGCAGATGTGATTAAGTTAATTATCATTAACTTCTGTTTTTATTGCCAGGGAATATTCTGTTTTGATTTCTTCATGAAATCAGGCAGTTCAGTGATGCATACAGAGGACGAAGACAGCAGGCAGAGTCGGCTGGGATGATATGCCTGGCCTCTGAAGTATTGAGCTGCCCCCCAAGTGTCTGGCATTTGGACTTAAGCTAGACCCTGTAGCAGGTGATGGTGCCTCAGATCATCCAGGTGGACACGAATTGTTCCCAGTGAATTAGAACGTTGTATCTCAGAGGACATTGCAGGTTTCACCAGGGTCTATGTAGGTGGTCTCTACATTCATGACCCCATAAGTCATAATTTCACCTTTTCATTCCTCTCGGTTTCAGTTTCTTTTCTTTTTTTATTATAAAGATGTGGGGTAGAATTCAAGGTTAGGTATACGAATGTTGATTATTGAGGTACCCTTGTTGATGAGGTGTGCCCTTCCCTCCCCTAGCAGTTTCCCTCAACTGCCAATCCCATCCCCACTCTCCTGACCGTTTCCCACTACTGCCAATCGCTTTCTTATAGTACTATAATAATTGTTCAAGATCCGCTTATGAGTGAAAGCATATGGACTCTGTTCTTTGTGTCTGTGATAGATCACTGAGTATGATCGACTCTAAATCCATCCAAATTGCCGCAAAGTCCATATGTTCGTCCTTCTTTGTGGCTGCATAATATTCCATTGTGTATATGTACCACATTTTTTTAATCCAGTCCAGCTTTGATGGGCAACGTGGTTGGTTCCATGTTTTTGCTATTGTGAATAGAGCTACAACAAACATACGTGTGCAGCTATCTTTTTTGTAGAATGATTTGAGTTCCTCCAGGTATATT
>NW_007259233.1:131823-137156 GCF_000164805.1 Carlito syrichta
CAGCATCTGTTGTTTTTTGTTTTATTAATGATGGCCATTCTTGCTGGGGTTAGGTGGTATCTCAATGTGGTTTTTGTTCGCATTTCTCTGATGGTTAGTGAGGCTGAGCACTTTTTCATGTGTCTGTTGGCTGCCCATATATCTTCTTTTAAGAAGTGTCTACTCGTGTCTTTTGCCCACTTTTTAATGGGGCTGTTTAATTTTTTCCTTTTGGCGCGTTTGAGTTCCTTGTAGATCCTAGATGTTAAGCCTTTGTTAGATATACAACTGGCAAATATTTTTTTCCCATTTTGTGGGCTGTCTCCCTTCTCTCTTGATGTTTTCTTTTGCTTTGCAGACGGTCATTAGTTTGATGAGGTCCCACTTGTCTATCTTATTTCTTAAGGTATTGGCACTTAGGGCTCTGAATAGGAATTGGTTGCCAGTTCCAATTTCCATAAGTTTAAGGTCTTACCTTTAGGTCTTTGATCCATTTAGAGTTAATTTTTGTGTATGGTGATAGGTAGGGGTCCTGTTTCAATCTTCTGCATGTGATCAGCCAGTTTTCCCAGCACCATTTACTGAATAGGTTCTTCTCTCCCCAGTGGTTGTTGTGGGAGGCTTTGTCAAAGATAAACTGGTTGAGAAATTGAGGCTTTGCTTCCAGAGTCTCTATCCTGTTCCATTGGTCCATATGCCTGTTCTTGTACCAATATCAGGCTGTATTGATTACTGTAGCCTTATAGTAAAGTTTAGTTTCTTAAGCCCACTTGCAATGTCCCTAAAGTCTCATTAGCTTCCTTGAATTCCTTCTATAAAGCTTTGAGTGAGAATTTTGTAACTCTGCGTTTTTGAGTGACCTCTATTTCAGGAGGAATGACACATTTGAGAATTGAGACAGTGCAGTCTCTGGGCACCACTCCAGCTCATTAAAAGCTTCTCTGGCATGTGTTTTCTAGTGTTTGAGTTTCCCATATCATCACATAAAAGGATCATTTAGTTTCTGATTAGGTCCCACATCAGACCACGCAGGTGAACTCTAATTGTTCCTAATGAATTAGAATGATGTATCTCTTTTGTTACCATTAGGAGGTGAGCCCTGGAAAATTAGTAGGGGCAGCAGCTAGTTCAACTACTTTCCTTACAAGCTCCCACATTATTTAAAAATGCATATTTTTCTGATATGTGCATGACCTTGAATTAGTCAGTAAGTTAATAGAATGGTGAAATTAAGATCAAATGCTGATTCATCCTTATTGTATTCCCTTCCTATTGTTGCTGTAAGACATTAGTACAAACTTGGTGGCTTACAGCAAAAAATGTGTTGTCTCACGGTTCTGAAATGAGCTAAAGTCAAGGGATTCTTACTGGAGGCTTGGGGAAGAATGCACTTTTTTGTCCATTTCCATCTTCCATAGACAACCTATACTCCTTGACTTCTTTCATCTTCAAAGGCAACAATGGCTAGTCTTCCTCCTGAGGCCATTTTCCTCCTGTCTCCTTCCTTCCCTTATAAGTGTCCTTGAGATTTCTTTGCACCTATCTGGATAATTCAGGATTATCTCCTGATCTCAGGGTAATTGATCACGTCTGCGAAATCCTTTGTGCCATGGAAGGTAACATATCCATAGGGTGGGAATTACATACATGAAAAATAAAAGATTTAATCTAAATATTTTAGACTATATGAAGAATTTAATGTCGTAAAAGAATGCCTTAATAATCAGTGCCACTGTAGAGTCAAATCAAATATCCCATTGGTTTACAGACTAATCTGGTTTAAAGATATTTTCATTTGCTTATTTTACATAATGAGGGATGTAAGTAATCAATTTAAATCACCACCTCAGCTAGTGTCCCAAAGTGTACACTGAAAATCAGACGTTATATTTAAATTACCCACAGAATATTTACATCTATTTAATTATTAAATTGAAATTAAGGTGAACTAAAAGTTGTTAGAATCCAGAAAACACCGATAGCTTTTTGCTTTGTCTTTGTGGAGATTAAAATACATGATCGACAAGGATTGAACTGCTCTCAGTGTCCTATGTGTTAGGAATAGAGACTACTCCTGTTTCCTGTTTTAAATTTATTCCTTTAGTTTATAGAAGTGTTGTACTTGAAAAAAAATGGCTCATTAGACATTGTGGGTAAATGCTTCAGCTGATATTGAGATGAAATAGTGGAGCACTTAAGAAACTTAAAAAGGATGCTGAAAACGATTTTTGAAAGCTGTAAGTAACCATTATGCAGGTGTATATACCCTTGAAAATATCCTGCCTTCAAAAGGATAGGGCATAATTTGTTGCCTTCTCCCTTAAAACTTGTAGTTTTTCCTTTTGCAAAGGGATAAGACAGTAAACACCACTGATGATGTACCTGTCTTTCATTGTATAGATGTTTATGTTTTTTAGTGGAACCTTGATAGATTGTGGATTGTGGAAAATATTATTTTTCCTTGGGAACTGCAAGTGTAAGGCAGTTACCTGCCTTTTTGGTGGCTATTTCCTCTGAGGCTGTGAAATGGACTCTCAAGTGTGTGAAGCTTTCTTGTGAAGTGATAGCAGTTGAGTTTTAGAAAATGAATGTGATAATAAAAGATATATATGACCCTTGCAAAAATATTACATTTCATTTGAAGTAGAATTCTAATTTTATTCCACTTAAGGATATTAAAGTAAAATTTTCTGGCATATTCAAAATATAAACTTTGCCCAAATGCATGTAGTAGAAGAAAGGTGCCACTATGCTTATATGTCATTTCCACACCCTCCTCACCAACCTGTATGCTGAGCCAGGCCCAGTCTTCCATCAGCTGGAGCCTCTGACATGGTGATTCTCAGCCCTGGCTCACTGTGAATTTGCCTGAAAGCTTTTACAACATACCCACAATCTGACATATTCAGAGCAATGAAACCTCTTGGTATAGACTCTAGACATCCTGTTTTTCAAGGTTCCCAAATGGCTTAAATTTACAGCAAGGTTTGTGAAACCTTGAACTCTTCAGAGAGTTGGCAATTAATCAAAAATTATTTAATAAGAACCCTTGGAATATACTATCCAAAAATTATTTAATAAGAATCCTTGGAATGCACTATCCTGATTTAATAAGAGCCCTTGGAATATACTAATCCTTGGAATACACAATACATCGATTTCTATTCTGACAATCTCCTATCATATGTAGTAAGACAGTAAGTCACAGAAATTATGAGGGACTTGAACAAAATCATATAAGTAGTTAAATAGCAGAATTCAATCTTCAACACAGTACGGAGGAATGATAGAAGTCAGTAAAAACAGTCATTATTCTATGAAAAGGTTTATATGTCTATTTCCCTATTGAATTAATGAGCTGAAAGATTTATTACTATAGATGACAGGAGGTCTCAAAATATTTAAAATATTTGTTTTTGAAGTTTTTTGTTTTTTGGAGTTGTAGTCTCATTCCATTGCTCAGGCAGGAGTGCAGTGACACACTTACAGCCACCCCAGCGTCAACTTGCTGGGCTCCCGCGATCCTTCCACCTCAGCCTTCCAAGTAGCTGGAACTACAGGCGCATGCTACCATTCCCGGCTCATTTTTTTATTCATTGTAGAGATGAGGTCTTGCCAATTTGCCTGGGCTAGTCTCGAACCCGCAGGCTCAGGCAATCCACTGGCCTCGGCCTCCCAAAGTGCTGGGATTATAGGCTGAGCCACTGACCCTGGTCTGTTTTTATAGTTTTTAAATTTTTTTGTAGAAATGAGATCTCACTACATTTCCTTGGCTGGTCTTGAACTCCTGAGCTCAAGCCATCCTCCCTCTTCAGCTTCCCAAAGCACTGGGATTATAGACCTGTGCTAGTTTTAATCTTTAATTATTTCTGTAGAGCAACACACACTTCTTAGAGCTTTAAACCTTTATGACACCCACCTACCCTTAAATTAACTGACTGGCCTGTCACTCCCTCTGAAATGTGAGTACTTCCTGTGCAGGAACTGGGTGTTGTTTACCTTTGTCACCATAGTGCCCAGCATAATTCTGGCACATAATACACATCAGCAAATGGTAGACTAGATAAGGAAGTGATTAAGAGATCAGCAAAGGATGGAGCTTTGGACCACAGCAATTTAGAATCCAGATTGTCAGGGCTAGAGGTCTAGCGGCATCCGTTACCAACCGTCAAAAGCTGGGTTATATATTGGAAGCCATGGATCTGAATTAAAGAGTGGGCCCAATGGACAGCCAAAGACAGAGCTGCATAGAGAAGCCATTGAGGAGCTAGGAATTGTCACTGGGCCATGAAATGTGCAGGTGGCCAAGAGATTAGGCTTTCACAAGTGTTAACAAATAGCTGATGATGTGAACTAATTAAGATAAGCGTGTGTGTTTGGGATTTGATTTAATACTTCTTGGTTAGGCAAAGGTACTGTGGTAGTTGGCCTGTTTTCAATGCAGAAACAAGCATCTTGGGTAATTTAGCACAAGTTTGCTGCTGTGGTTAGAATACATATTACAAGCTCAGAAATATTCTGGCTTGGTCACTGCCAAGCTACTTTAGCCAAAAGATTCTGTTATAAGGAGACATTTCTAAATTCAAGGAGTGATTGATGGGAAAAAATTGTTGCTAAAAGGAGTTCTGGATTTATATATTCTAGCATAGATACACATATTGCCCCTCTATCAAATACAGACAGTGTCAAGTATGAAGGAAGATATGCCTTCTGAAGGCAGCTGGAGCCAGTGTGACTCTGCCTGACTTAAGCTGGTGGGACACATTTTTTTTTTTTAATAATTAATCAGTATTTTTATTATAGTTTTGTGGGGTACAGTTAAGGGTTAGGTGTACAATTATGTTTCATTCAGACACGCTGTTGATAAGAGGTGTTTTCCCAGCCCCAGACAGATATTTGCTACTGTTAATCCCTTCCCCCTCCCCCCCATAGTTTCCCAGTACCATCAGTCATTTTCTTATAGTATTACATTGGATGTTCAAGGTCCATTATATGAGTGAGAACATGTGATATTCTGATCTTTGTTTCTGTGTGAGGTCACTCAGTATTATAGACTTTAGTTCCATCCAGGTTGCTGCGAAATTCATGATTTTGTTCTTTTTTATGGCTGCGTAGTATTCCATCGTGTATATGTACCACATTTTTTTAATCCAGTCCTCTTTTGATGGGCAGCATGGTTGTTTCCAGGTTCTTGCTATTGTGAACAACGCTGCGATAAACATACGTGTGCAGGTATCTTTTTTATAGAGTGATTTATGTTCTTCAGGGTATATTCCCAGTAGGGGGATTGCAGGGTCATATGGAAGGTCAATTTTTAGAGCTTTTAGGAATCACCACACTGCTTCCACAGAGGT